>NC_056729.1:1068071669-1068239169 GCF_019279795.1 Protopterus annectens | reverse complement strand
GCAGTGATCAGTAGGACATCTACTGTTATGGTAAGTTCTTACACAACTGCACTATGTCTTTCCGAGATCACTGTTGCAGTATTCCTTACAAATGAGAGAGTACTAAAGCTACTGAATAAAGAGGTGGAGGAAGAATAAACTGAAGGACAGTCCAAAATGCCTTTCTGGATCTAGAAAACACAACCAACTTATACGTAAGAAAAGAAGACCAACTAGCAGACAAAGAAAGCTATTTTCCATGATAAGAATAACAAAAATAAATGTTGTACTTGGAGACTGGCAAACCAAGCTTATGAAAAGAAATAAAAAGTTGCTCAGATTTCCTAATAATCTTAGTCATATCTAGATAAAATCTGAGCTCCCTAAGCAAATCTAAAGAATGAAGAATCCTCTCATCCCTATTCTGAGGTGAGGGGGGAAAAAGGATGGAAGATTGATATACTGGTTTAAAGATAAGTCATTAACTACCGTAGGCATAAAGAAAGGATTAGTGCTAACAGAAACCCTGCCCCTACAAAAAACCATGAAGGGAGGAACTGCCATAAACACGTGCAGTTCAGAAACTACAGTTTTCCAAGTACAAGATTTTAAGGAAGAACTGGCTGCAAGTTAAAAGGTAGCTAGGTCAGCTGTTTCAGAGCATAATTCAGGAGTCAAGGAGGAGTAATAGGCTTTCATGGAGGCCTAATGTGAAGGAAACCTTTCAAGAATTGCTTGACCTCAAATGTAGAAGAAAGAGGTAGATCTAAAAGCAGACAATCATAAATGGCTGACCACTGGGCTTTAACAGAAGAATCAGCCAAATGTGTGTTGAGTATCTCACAAAGATAAGAAAGAACAAGAGGAATACCCACATCAAAGGGGTCATTCTTCTGTTTCTTGCCACAGAAAGATTTTTTTTTTCATTCAGAAATATAAGACTTCATTGTATTTGGTTTTCTTGTCTCCTATAAAACCTATAGCACATCCTCAGAGTAGCAGTGCCTAATAGGAATTAAAATCCTATCACCTAACTTGTCAACTGCAAGGTGAGAAGATGAGAGTGAATGAGTGAGTTATTGTCCTGTATGAGCAAGTCTACTATTTGAGGGCAGGTGGAAAGGAGGAGAAACTAATTCTGCCTGGGCCAAAAGGGCGTCACCAGCAAAATTTTAGACCTGTCCAACACAATCTTGTGTTAAGACCTTTGACAAAAGAAGAAGAGGGGGAAATGTATAAATAAACATTCCTGCCTAAGAGAAGGACACGGCATCTATTTTCCATGCTAGTGGGCTTCACACCATGGAACAGAACTTGCAGACCTGTCAGCTCAGGAGGGAGTCAGACATCTATTTGAGGAATATCCAACTAAAGAACTGTGTCCAGGAAGTCCTCCCTGTCCCACATCCTTTTCTGAGGATTTGACTTGGATCTGATCAACATGTTTGACACAATGTTTCTGTTTGAGGAATACAGACTGCCTGAAAAATCAAACTGTGTTTAATGGCAAATTCCCATGCTATCAGGTTGAGTCTGCAAAAGCAGTAAAACTTTGTCTCCTTGTTTGTTTACGTACCACATGACTGTGGTGGTGTCTGTGAACATTCTGAGGGGGCCTGCAGACAAGATAATGCATGGAGCCCTAATAGAACAAGGCCGGCTCTTACCATGAAAAGAGTAACAAAAAGAAATAGTTTTTTAGATCCAAAAAGAAATAGTCTGCTTGGATAAAGCTAATCCCAAGGACCTGAGATGAAAGGAAACAAAGAGCTGATCAGATTTCCTAATAGTCTTAGTCTTATCCAAATAAAATTAGAGTTGTCTATGCAGATCCAACGTGTGCAGCACCTTCTCACTAGCAGACTGTGGAGAAGGGAAAAAAGTGGGCAAATGAATAGACTGACTAATTAAAGTAAGCTCATTCACCACCTTGGGCATAAAATAATGATTAGTACATAAGGACACCCTGTCCTTATAAAACACCAGAAAACAGAACAAGTCATAAGCCAGTCAGGCAGAAATAAGGGCCAAGAAAAGTACAGTCTTCCAAAAGCAATGTTGCCAGGAAGCTGTAGCTGTGGGATCAAAAAGAGCCAGAGTCAATTTCTCCAAAACAAAATTAAGATCCCAGGGAGAAGGAACAGACTTCCTGTGGGGCCTAATATGAAGGACACTGTTAAGGAACTGTTTAGCTTCAAATCTAGAAGAAAAAGGAGGAAATAAAGGTAGATAGGCAGAGACTTAGCAGAAGAGCCTTAACAGAAGAATAAGCTAACCCAGCATAGGTAAGAGAGAACCAAAGGAACATCCACAGAAAGTGTTATCCAGGTTGTGAGAAAGACACCAAACAGAAAACCTCTTCCATTTGGATAAGTAGGATTTCCTAGTATTGTGTTTCCTGTCCTCCTGCAGGACCCTAAGCACGTCCTCAAAAATAAAAGGTGTTCATGAGGAATCAAAACTCTATCACCCACAGAGTCAGTTGAAGAGTAAACAGGTGGGGATGAAAGAGAGATCCCTTGTCTTGTGCAAGTTGGTCCACTCTGTGAAGTAACTTGTGATGACTGCCCTTAGCTAAATGCAGAAGAAAAGGGAACCAATGCTGTCTCAACCAAAAGGGAGTCACCAACAAGATTTTGTGACCATCCTGTTGAATTTTGAACACAACTTTTGGAATGAGGAGAAGGGGAGGGGAAAGCATAAAGAAACAGCCCCTTCCAAGAAAAAGAGAGGACATCCACCTTCCACACCAGAGGACTTGGGACTCAGGCACAAAAAAAGAGGAAGTTGTCTGTTCAGAGGGTTGGCAAATATATCTATTTGAGGAGTACCCCACTGGTGGACAATGTCCAGAAACACATCCCTGTGAAGCATCCATTTGTGGGATTGAGCTAAGAATCTGATCAGTGTGTCTGCCGCAATGTCCTGACCTGAGGGAATGTAAACTGCCTGAAGAGTCACTTGATACTGGAAAGCAAGACCCCATACCAGGAGTGCCAACCGGCAAAGAACATAAGATCTTGTTCACTCCTGTTTGTTTACATACCACATCACTGTGCTGTTGTCTGTAAACACCTTGAGAGGTCCCGGGGAGAACAGAGGATAAAAAACCTGAAGAGCCCGCAGAAGGGCTCTCATCTCTGACACCGAAGTGCTCCTTCTGTTGAAGAGGAGACCACACCCCCTGCATCTTTAGGGAGCCAAAAGCTGATCCCCATTCCATGTCTGAAGCATCTATGAACACCTCCTGAGCAGGAAGAGGGGAATAAAAAGGGAGCCCTGGATTTAGGGACAACTGCTGGATCCACCAGTGAAGTTCCTTCTTGAGACAAGGTAGAAAAGGAACTACAAATTCTAGGGGATGAGCTTGTTGAAGCCAAAGTGACTTCAGGAACCATTGAATCTTCCTCATGTGAAGTTTGACCAAAGGCTGCATAGGGATAGTGGATGCCATGAAACCTAGAGCTCTCAGAAACTCCCTGGCTGTAATGGAAGCCAGAGGAATAAGAGTTTGAAAAAGGTAAATGAGGGTCAGGGACTTGGGAGGAGGCAGACAAGCCAGCAAGGGCACCGTCTGATTCCTGCAATCCAGAAAAACATGGTCTTGAGAAGGAGTTAGTGAAGATTATTTGAAGTTTATCATAAACCCCAGGCTCTGATGAAAAGAAATGGTAAAGCGGAGATTTTGCAACAGGATCTCTGGAGAGGATGCCTGAAACAGAAGGTTGTCCAAGTATGGAAATACTTGGATCCCTTGAATCCTGCAAAAAGCAATCACAGGGGTGAGGCATTTGGTGAATATGCTTGGGGCAGCAGAAAGGCCAAAGGGCAAAGCAGAGAATGGAAAATGCAGGAAGCAACAGAAAAACTTAAAAACTTCCTGAAAAGGGGATGGATCAAAATACGGAGATAAGAATCCTTGAAATCCAGAGACACCATATAAGCCTGAGGAAGCAAAAGAGGGAAGAAAGTCTGAAGGGACAATGTTCGAAAAGTGGGCACATTCAGAAAAGTGTTTAGATGAGAGATGACTAAAATTGGTCTCCAAGTGCCCTTTCTGGGTACCAGAAACATCCTGGAGTAAACCACCCTCCCCTTTGGAGCACAGGCACCTCTTGAATAGTAATCTACATCAAAAGGTCCCAAAGCACCTCTGGGAAAAAGAAGAATTGTTCCCAAGTTGGCTGAGAAATATCCATTAAAAGGAAGAAGGAATTTCCACATCATGAAATACACCTAGCAAATAATGGACAGAACCCAGGAATCCTGAGTAATCTGTAACCAAACACGGGGGGAGAGAGAGAGAGAGAGAGGTGAAGAGAAAGAGGAAAGTGGCTGGGAAGAATAGGATAGTCAGACAGCACCTGGTTTATCTGGAAAGGAAAACTTCTGAGGCACTGACATCTAAGTAGCCATAGCAGGAAGAACAATTTGCCACATTTTTTGCTCTTAGGAGGAGGGCAAGACTGCCTGCAAACAAAGGCTGGCTTATTGGGATAACTTCACTGAAATTTAGGAACAGGACAAACAAACATGTTTGAGTTCCTCTAAAGCCTCACCCTTATCCTGAACAGACTTAAACAAATCAGCAGCAGCTTCACCAAACAAGTGTTAAGTATCAAGAGGGGCATCTGTGAAGCTGCTAGGCCAGCTAGCTGGAATTTTGTAAATAATTCTATGTCATTTGTGAATACTGCTATAATTTATACAGAACTGTATGTTATGTACTGAGCTTCAAGAATGTAACATTGCTGGAAAAGAACAGAAATGTATATAAACTATACACCTGTGTGAATGTATGTTTTAATAGTAGAAGCTGGAACATACAGAGTTTATTTACAAAACTTCAAGAAAATAAGTTGGAATCAAAATGCTTTACGATTGTGTTATCTCAGTTTCAATGCAGCAAGCAGAGACAATGTGAGCTAGAAGTTTTTCTATTGTATTGAAAGTAATTTTAATTACTAGGTTTAAAATGTAAAGTGTTTTATTGCTTCCTAGCAGCTGCACATCTGAGAGATATGTACTTCTCACACAGAAATGATAACATTCTGTTGGTATCTGTTAGCATGGGAACTGAAGGCAGGTGACAAAGAGTGATGTCATCCAAGTTGACCTAGCAGTAATGTTTGATAGTAATTTAAGAACTCCCTGAGAAAGACTGTGCATTTTGTATCTTGTATTGGACTTAGAAACATCCATTCAGCACTTCTGCCTGCGTGTTGCTGTGTAAGTAAGTCTAGGGTCCAGTAATTTCTCTTAGATATAGGTAGGAATATAGTAAAAATTAGTTTAGATGTTTTCTGTATTTATTTCAGACTGTCCTGCAATGTTGTTTTAAAATATTTCCTGTGATTTTGGACTCTGTAGTTACTGTGTCGATTGAGTATTGTCTTGTTCTTCTATTATTTACTATTAAATATATTTAAACCTACCTTTGTGGCTGATATTTGTGAGACATATTTAAGCTCTTACAGTACTTGCATATGAACAATGGATATAAAAAGTTTACACATCCTTGTTAAAATGCCAGGTTTTTGTGATATAAAAAATTATACCACAATAAATCATTTCAAAACTTTTTCCACCTTTAATGTGACCTATACTCTGCACAATTCAATTGAGAAGCAAACAAATCTGTTAGGAGAAAAAAATATATAAAAAATAAAAAACATACAATATGCTGGTTGCATAAGTGTGTATACCCCTAAACTAATACTTTGTTGAAGTACCTTTTGATTTAATAAAATCATTCAGTCTTCTTGGGTACACACCTGCTATCAATTAAAGAGACTCTGATTAACCCCAAATAAAGTTCAGCTGTCCTAGTAGGATTTTCCTGACATTTACTCAGTTGCCTGCTACAGCAAAAGCCATGGTTCGCAGAGAGCTTACAATGCATCAAAGGGATCTCATTGTTGAAAGATATCAGTCAGGAGAAGTGTACGAAAAATTTCCACAGCACTGGATATACCATGGAACACAGTGAAGACAGACATCAAAAAGTGGAGAAAATATGGGACAACAGTGATGCTGCAAAGAACTGGATGTCCCCCCAAAATTGATAAAAAGACAAGATGAAAACTGGTCACAGGGGCAAACAAGAGACCTACAGCAACACTGAAGGAGCTGCAGAAATTTCTGGTAAGTACTGGTTGTCTACTACATGTGACAGCAATCTCCCATATTCTCCATATGTCTGGTCTATGGGGTAGGGTTGCAAGACGGTAGCCTTTTCTTACACAGAAAAACATCCAGGCCTGGCTAAAATTTGCAAAACAATACATCAAGTCTGCTAACAGCATGTGGGAAAATGTGTTATGGTCTGATGAGACCAAGATTGAACTTTTTGGCCACAATTCTAAAATATACGTTTGGCACAAAAACAACACTTTGCATCACCAAAAGAACACCATCCCCACAGTGAAGCATGTTGGTGGCAGTATCATGCTTTGGGGTTGCTTTTCTTCAGCTGGAAATGGGTCTTTAGTCAAGGTGGAGGGGAATTATGAACAGTTCCAAATAACAGTCACTTCTGGCTCAAAACCTTCAAGCGTCTGCTAGAAAGCTGAAGATGAAGAGGAATTTCACCTTTCAACACGACAATGACCCCAAGCATACATCCAAATCAACAATAGAATGGCTTCACCAGAAGAAAATTAAAGTTTTGGAATGGCCCAGCCAAAGCCCAGAACTAAATCCAATAGAAAATATGTTGGGTGACCTGAAGAGGGCTGTGTACAAGAGATGCCATTTCAATATGACAGATTTGGAGCACTTTTGCATGGAAGAGTGGGCAAATATTACCAAGTCAAGATGTGCCATGCTAATAGACTCCTACCCAAGAAGACTGAATGCTGCAATTAAATCAAAAGGTACTTCAACAAAGTATTAGTTTAAGGCTGTGCACACACAAGAAAGTATTAGTTTAAGGGTGTGTACACATATGCAACCAGCGTATTGTACATTTTTTATTTTTTTATATTTTTTCCCTAACAGATTTGTTTGTCTGTCAATTGAATTGTACATGTTATTAGTCACATTAAAGGTGGGAAAAGTTTTGAAATTATTTATTGTGGTCTTATTTTATTATATCACAAAAAAATGGCATTTTAACAGGGGTGTGTAAACTTTTTATATCCACTGTATTTGGTGACACTGTACAGGCCACTCCTAAACAGCCTTAGTCTTGGTCACACTTACCATTTGGATAACAGTAACATTACACAGTAGGATTGGTCACCCTTTGTAAGGGCCTTTAAGTACCGGATAAGTAGGGGTTGGTGGCAGTGATAACTACCTTACAGCCTGGGCAGAAGGGGGCAAAGATAGTAAGCCTGTGCCAGCCGTGTGTGTGTGTGTGTGTGTGTGTGTGTGTGTGTGTGTGTGTGTGTGTGTGTGTGTGTCTCAGCTACTTGAGCAGGGTTGCAAAGCACTGGTTGGACAGAGAGGGTGCTGGAGGTCTTGGCTTAACTCCTCAGCTGAGATCTTAACCCTATAGCTGTGCCAGTGGGGAGTCTTATTGGAGATCTGGAGAAAGAGGGAGAAACCAGCTCTAGACTGACTGTGATCACTGTGTGCTCTTAAGGAAAATTGTACTTTACTGTGTGTGTACTTGTCATCCCCCCCCCCCCATTGTGTACATCCCTCACTGCTGCCAGTGGTGAGAATTGAGGCTCCTTAATTACTGGACCAGTGCAGGGGCGTCACAGCATCCATCAAGAATACCTCCTCATCACTGACCCAAAAGCAGCAGCCCTAGAAGACGCATGTGCTGCATCATAACTAAACTTAATGGAATGACAAGCCACCTGGGAGGAAGTCCCTAACAGGAGAAAGAGCAGAAGATCTGCCCTCAGAATCTGGAAGATGAGAAATAACCTGACAAGCCTGGGAAATGAGAGTCAACACATACCTGGAATATGGGTCTGATAATTAACAGCCCTAAAAGCCAAGATAGCCAAGGTGTAAACCTTCTTACCTAACCTTTCCATTGTTTTGCTTCCTTTATCAGAGAGCAGTAACTTGGGAAAATGAGGCAATTGACAGGGCTTATCAGAGGCTACAGACTCTACTGAGAGGTCAGCAGTAGGACACTTGCACAAAAATGTACAGTCCTCAGGCATGCTATAAAACATATCAGGTTTCTTGACAGCAGGGGACTGAAATGCTGGAACTTTACAGACATTGGACAATGCATCCAACAAAGCACCCAAAACAGGAGAAAAAGCAGGTTTAGGAGATTACATCTGCAGCAACTCATAGTACCACTTATGAATCTCAGAGACTTTGGCACAATCCCATTTAAAGAACTCCGTCATCCTGGAAATCGTGTCCCCAAAAGAAATCTCTTCAATGGGAGTATCAGAACTGGTAGATTCCTCTTCCTCAGACACATAGTCCAAAGGAGAAGGAATTTGAGAAGAGTAAGCAAGGGATTCCTCATCAGAATCCAACTCCACCTCGGAGGAATCCTGTTCCCTTGGTCTGTTAAGGGGAGTAGAGGTCCAATGTGAAAATGGAACAGAAACACCCTGAGGAGGTTTCAATGACATCAAAGCACTAAACAAGCCCTAGGAAAGGCCTGCCACTCACTCTGTTTTTGTTTTTTCTTCAGTCGGACGTCTGCCTTATAAAACTTGGAAGGCTGTGACCCAGGATGGCATTCAATAATATTAGTAGGGACTTCTCTGACTAAAATCTGAGGAACACCCCTAGGCCTCTTAGAAAAGATCAACAGTGGCTCTCCATGAATGTCCTAAACAGATGTCTGCAAAGCATCCTCAGACATTCTTAAAGCCGGATCCTCACCAGCCTCCAACCCGGTCTTGGCAGAGGAATCCAACAACAAAGTCAGGCAAACTTCCAGGCATTCACGCACCTCAGGAGATATGTACACTGGAGGCCGAACAGCAGAAGATTCCAGCCTAGGCATCTTGGCCTTCTTTCCAGACAGTTGTCCCTCAGGGTTTGAAGTTCCCTCCATTGTTTCTTTTGCGAGAAGTTTAAGTTGCTGATTCTCATGATACAGTATGAAAGAAGAAAGACTACTACGTAAAGTTTTAGA
This sequence comes from Protopterus annectens, assembly GCF_019279795.1. Lineage (NCBI taxonomy): Eukaryota > Metazoa > Chordata > Ceratodontiformes > Protopteridae > Protopterus > Protopterus annectens. The sequence goes on along the minus strand of NC_056729.1, from coordinate 1,068,230,123 downwards.
TATAAAAGCCTAGCCTGACAGATGGAACAGGACTTATGGTCATGTGAGGTACCAAGGCAAAACAAATACTGGTCATGGCGGCCTTTATGGGGAATCTTTCACTCACACTGGCATTTACCCTTCTTGGATGACATGAAACACCACATACAACAAAAAGAAAAGACAAGTAAAAAGGAACCCCAATGGGGCACTAATCTGCAATGGCTTGGTGAAATCAGCAACAGAACATAAGCATTCTGACCAATGATCACGAGATGGAGTTCAGACTGGAGGCAAAGAAGTTCTGAGGATGGTACATGTGGATGTCATCTTTATGTCCTACTCTACGTGAGGAGCATCCATGTGACGTATGGCACACCTTAAAGCAACCTAAGGCTTTGGTGTACTGGCCAGACGTTGGGCTGCCTTAGGCAGGGTATCCCCAATGTAATGAATACTGCAACAGTGAAATGAAAGAACACCCCAAGACTGCAAAGAACATGCATAGTGAATTCCAAGTCCTTCTGAAGTGGAGAAGGAGCTTGAATCAAAAGATTGTCCAGATAAAGGAATATCTGAATGCAGTGAAGTCTGCAAAAGGCTATGACAGAAGCTAGGCATTTGGTAAATACTTGCAGAGCAGTAGAAAGACCAAAGAGCAGAGCAGATAACTGAAAATGAGATGAAGATACAGAAAATCTCAAACACTTCCTGAAAATAGGATAAATAGGAATATGAAGATATAGAGGGATCAAAAGGCTTGAGGGAGAAACATGGGAAACACATTTGAAGTGTTAACTTCTTGAAAGCGGGTAGTAGTAGGAAGGTATTGAGAAAATAAAGATCCAGAATTGCTTCTTCCTGGGGAGCAGAATCATCCAAAAAGAGAAACCCCTGCCCTCCTGAGAGAAAAAACAGGCATACTAGTACACTGATCTAAAAAATCCTGAAGGACATGAAGAAAGAGAGATATGATGAAAGAGAGAACTGTTTTGAAGTAATTGAGAAATGCCTGCAAAAGAGGGAAGAGACTTCCTTATGCTGTAACTGTTTCTATAATGGACAGAAACCACTTAGCTGGGGTGATCTGCTGCCAAACTGGAAAGGACAGAGATAGTCTTTGAGAAAGAGGAATCTGGCAGAGGGCATGGGAAAGAAAAGAGTCACAGGGAAGTTGGTTTGTAAAGAAAGGAACATTTCTGACCTTTAGAATCCTGCCTAGTTTTTTCAGGAAGTCTACTTTTAGAGGGACGCTTAACCTTTTGAGGCTTTCTTTGTCACCTCCTGAAAAAAGAACCAGGTTTCGGAGGGTAATTCCTCTGATACTTAGGAAAAGGGGAAAGTAAATTTTGTTTCAGGTCTTGCTTTACTTTACCCTTATCCTGTGAAACTTTAAATAGGTCTGCAGCAGCAGAACCAAACAAATTCTGAGTATCCAGTGGAGAATCCAAAAGTTTGGCTTTAACATCCTCGGGATTGACTGGAGTGTTAACTAAGAAAACCTATAGATCACTGACCCAGATACACCCGCCCAGAAAAAGCATTACAGCTGCACTTGACAGACAGCCTAGCTACTTGAGAAGCAGAACTAAGCAGGGATAGGGCCGCGGGACTTATTATCAAAATCGGGCACATCAGTCATGATATCCTTAAGCTTAGACAGATAAGAAAACACACATCTCATCATGTGAGTCTGATAATTAACGGCTCTAACGGCCAAAGTAGCAGAAGTATATACCTTCTTCCCCTATCGATGCATGTCTATGCTATTTTTGTCAGAAGGCAAGACTGTAGGGGAAGAAAATAATTTACTAGGCTTATCTGCAGAAATAGAAATAACAAAAGGATCAGAAGAAGGATTCTTATAAAGGAATTTCTGATCATCAGGACACTGAGAAGCAGAAAAGTACAGTTCAATAAGTACTACTTACCTGTAACAGTAGATGCTTGAATTTCATACTACCTCAGTTGCATTTTGGGTTATCTGCCAAAGTAAATCAGTACTGGTCAGATTTTAAATACTCAGAATTCCCTCCATCTGTCTTCCTGTGGCAGCTGATTGGATGAGCCAATCCTGAGAAGGAAGCCTTCATCTGTCACAAGAAATGAGTTTTTAGGCTTTTTCACTTCAACAAAGAAGTAAAGTATTTGAAGCCAGAATCCTATAGCAAGAGTAAATACACACCTAATCACAATACCATATAAAAAACAAATCGAAAAGCAACTGACTCAAAGAAATTGAAACCTATCTCAGCTATGCACAACCTGGGGGATGTCAGATGGGTGTTGCCACTGAGGCAGTGAGGAATTCAAACCATCTAACATTACACGTAAGTAGAACTGTACTAAGTGTCGCATATCTCATGTATTCAAATGAGACACTGAGGTACGAGATGGGTTCAAGTCATATCTTGTACTCAAACACATCAGGAGCTGTAACTGGAAAATATACTTTGAACTCTGTCAAGGGCAGCTGTAATGCTGCTAATGCTTACTGACACATTACTTCTAACTCACTCACATTTGCATCTCCATTCAAGCTAGCAATCACAGTAAATGACTATACAAAATGGCACTGATCTTGCATGTGCTCAGTAACTTGTATGTATGTGCTGTCTAGCTACAATGGCTGACTAGGTACAATATACACACTGATCTACACTATTTTCATCCTTGCCATCCACTACGTTGGAGGTGGAAGAATAAGGATGCAGGAATCCCTAAATAATGGTCCAGTCAAAGATTGCTCTGGAAATTGAAAAGAAATCCAGTCTATTTAATTATTTATTTATTGATATTTGTTTACTGGGAAAGTCCAACTGGGCCCAAAAGTACTCATTTTCAGTGGAGGCCTAGGAAGAAAATCTCCAGTAATCATTACATAACATAAACTGAGTATACAATAAGATTTAAACATTTACATTAAACAGTCATATGGAAATGCATGACTTTTAACATATTACAGTACAGACATTTGGAAGGTGAATCAAAGAAGAAACAGATGGTCAGTATTAAGTAGGGGAGATAAGTGTAGTTGTTCACTGTTGTGGCAGGATAGGGCAGATTTCACCTATCTGAGCTGGGAACTGCTGGTGGAAAGCTCATTGTGTGCTTACCTGATTGCTCAGTCATAATTCAAGTGGGCATGAATGACCTGAGATGTACTTCTTTGGACTACATGAAGAGAGACATGATCTGAGCACTGAGCAACATTCTACCGTCCCCAAAGATGATGCCACAATACCATCAGAAACTGATCAATTTTAACAATTGGCTTAGCTAGTGGTGTCATTTCAAAGGGGTCCAATACTTGTCAGCCTGGTTTGCCAGGGATGGACTTCACCTGTCATCTCTAGGCTTTCAGATATTGGCCAAAACATTATCCTCCCCCATAGTGCCATTTTTAGGCATTGCCAAACAGACAAACCTTCCGACATAACAAAAGCTACTCATGACAAGCTAAAGGTGCTACTGCTAAATGCTAGGAGTTTCAACAATAAGCTGCACATCTTGGAAACTCTACTTACCCTGGAAAATGTTGACATTGCTGCAGTTACTGAAACATGGTTCAAAGCCACAGAAAGGACTCCGGCAGTGCATTGCTATAATGCCTTTCATACATTCTGACCATCCACTGAACATGAAAAAGAGTTGTATCTATCTACATAAAGGATAAGCATACCTCAAAGCTGATCAAACAATATGACATACTTGATATACTCCATGTCCAACTAACCATGGGAAAAATCCATTACCATATTTTTGCTACCTACAGGTCCCCCACCATGATCAAGGGAAACACGTACATCATACCTGAATTTACTAGAATCACTCACCACCCAGCCAGCAGTACCATACTCATGAGTGATTTTAACTACCCCTCCATTAATTGGGAGGCATACACAACCACTAATATGCAGGCCCAATGATTTCTTGACTTTGTAAATTCAAATGCTCTGGAGAAGCTAGTCTGCACTCCTACTAGTGGAACAAATATCCTAGATCTGGTATGCACAAATATAGTAACATGCCGCAACCCCCCCCCCCACACACACACACACACACACACACACACATGTGATGTCCTCTCTGGTAAGATCAGATCACAAAGTGGTCTCCCTTGAAATAAAGTTAAAACTAGTACCCACACCTAACCCCAAAAACTTTAAGAACTTCTCTAAGGTATATTAACCCCTATTAAAGGATTGCATAGTTAGTTTCCTAGCTTCCACAAATTCAGAAAACATAGAAACCTATGCAGAGGGATACACAAAAGCCTTGTATTACTATAAACAACAGCATAGAAACAGTAGTAACAGGCCAAAATAAACTCAGGTCAAACCGCAAAAACAAACCACCCTGGTGGACCCCTGGTATTAATAGGTTATACAACAAAAGAAAGAAAATCCTGTCCAGAAGTAACAGGGAATGTACACAACACAGCAAAAAGCCCCTCATTAGTCTAAACAAGCAAATCAGGGAACTAGTCAAGAATCTTAAAGCAGACTTTGAGGTAAAAATAGCCTCCAAAAATAAGGACAACCATAAGGCATTTTTCAATTTCAGTCCCAAGGACAAACACCCAACAATGTGTGGAATTAGTTGTAGTGGCATCACCTATAAAAAGCCGAAAGATATAAAAAATCTGCTGACCGACATATTCAGCTGAAATTTCACCTCTCAATCACCCGCAGTACCCTCTACCACTCCATCACCAATTATCACCAAAGAACAGGTTGCCACTTCATTCTCTAAAGCTAAAAACACGGCTTCAATGGGGCTTGACGATATACTAGGTTACCTCTTAAACAGCTTAAATCGGACGTACCTGTCCCATTAGAATCTCTGTTTATCCACAGCTTCTGAAATGGCTTAGTCCTGAGAGTGGATGACAGCAACAGTCATCCTTCTGCATAAATGGGAATCATCTATTGACCTGGGAAACTACAGAAAGTACAGTTGTGTACACTTACCATACATGTAGATGTTGAGAGTGTATTCACTGTTACAGTCATCACACTTGGGTCATCTGCTGCAGGTACCCCTCAGGTGGCCCGAATACCAGAGCCTTGGGATTTCTGCGTCGGATGCTGTCGCTTCTTCCATGATGTTAGGTCGTCAGGAGTATAAAACAGGCAGCTGATGCCATTACATCAGTTTTTCTTGCCCAGATGTCAGGAGCCCCCAAATAGGAAGCTAGTATATGGTGAGGAACACCACCAGTAAAAAGTAAATACCCCTGCCATTAAAAATGGCCATAGAGAGGAGAGGTAGAAAGGATAGAGAAAAACAGGGGGCTGGAGGAAGGAAAACCAGGACCTCAACAGTGAATACACTCGAACATTTACATTTATGGTAAGTGTACACAATTGTACTATGTTCTTTGTGTTTCACTGTTGCAGTCACCACACTTGGGTTAATTCCCAAAGTTGAGGAAGGGTGGAGGCAGTCAAGAAGCGTTAGGGCTGGCTAGCAGGCCTTGTAAGACTGCTGTAGCAAATCCAGCTCTGGATTTAGAAAAACTAGATAAGTGGTAATGCTTGGTGAAGGTGGGCACAGAACTCCAGGTTGCAGCTTCCAGAATGTCCCTGGTTGGGACTCCCCTCATAAATGCTGTAGAGGTGGAAGCAGCCCTAGTGGAATGTGGTCTGATCTCCTGTGGGATAGGTTTTCCATGATGCTTATAGCAGAAATGGATGCGGTGTGCCATCCATTTGGAAATGGTTTGTTTTGAAATGGCCTTGCCCTCTGCCCCTCTAGCAAAGCTGACTAGCAGCTGGTCAGATTTTCTGAAAGGTTTACTCCTGTCAATATAGAACCTGAGCTGTTTGTGCACATCCAAGGAGTGCAGTATCCTTTCCCCTTTATTCTGAGGATTAGGGAAGAAGGTTGGCAAATGGATTGATTGCTTTAGAGCTATACTGGACACCACCTTAGGCATAAAGGACGGGTTAGTCCTGAGGGAAACCCTGTCAGCATGAAAAACAATGAAGGGTTCCCGCAGCCATTAGCACCTGTAACTCAGACACTCTTCTTGCTGAAGTTATGGCTAAAAGCAAGGCTGTTTTCCAAGAGAGGAATTTTAACTCTGCTGAAGCAGCAGGTTCAAAAGGGGGAAGTGTGAGTTTTTCTAGTACAAAGTTAAGGTCCCAGGCAGGGGTGGGTGCTCTCCTAGGGGGCCTTATGTAGTTAGTGCCTCTCAGGAACTGTTTGATGAGAGGGTGAGAAAAAAGAGGTGGTTCAGTATTATAATGAGCTGAGATGGCAGAGGCATGAATCTTAATGGAGGAGAAGGCTAGGCCTCTGTGCAGTAGCTCTGCTAGGTAATCCAGGATTAGAGGTAAGGAGGGCACTGTTGTGTCCTTTCCATGAAACTGATTCCAAGAACAATATCTTTTCCACTTTTCAGCATATGATTTCCTAGTATTAGACCTTCTGGCTTCAAGAATGACATCCAGCACCTGTTTGCTGAGGGTTGCTGGTGGTGTATTCAGGGGGATAAGCCAGGCTGCAAGGTTTAGGGTTTGCAACTATGGATGCAAAATCTGTCCCTCCTGCTGAGACAGCAGGGAAGGAGTCTGTTGAAGGTGCCAGTGTTTGACTGTTGTCAAACTGCGTAAGAGTGGGTACCAGTGCTGGCATGGCCAGTCTGGGGCAATAAGAATTGCCCTTGGCCTGTCCTGTTTGATCTTGAGTAGTACTTTTGAGAGGAGGGGCAGAGGGGGAAAGGCATAAATTGAGAGGTTTTCCCATTGAAAGGATAAGGCATCCACCCTCCAGGCCCTGCTGTGAGGGTTTCTGGTGCAGAATTTGCTCAACTGGTGGTTCTCGAGGGAGGCAAAGAGGTCCACCTCCGGTGTCCCCCACCTCTGGATTAGAAGGTTGAAGGTGTTGGGCTCCAATTTCCATTTGTGTGGGTCTAGGAGTTTCTGCTTAAGTCATCTGCCAGTGAAGTTTGTTTGCCTGGCAGGAATTGAGCTTGCAGATGTGCTTGGTTGCTCAAGGCTGTGTTCCACAAGGCCATGGCTAACCTGCAGAGTGGGTAAGAATGGGTTCCCCCCTGGTTGTTTATGTACCACATAACTGTGGTGCTGTCTGTTTTTATCAGCAGCTGTCCTAGAAGGATTAGGTATTTGAAGGCTGTCAGAGCATTCTGTAGAGCTAGCATCTCTTTTTGATTGATGTGCAGGACAATTTGGCCTGGGTTCCAGTGTCCCTAAATGCATTTGCCTGCCATGTGAGCCCCCCATGCATAGTCTGATGCGTCTGTAGTCAGGGTTTGGGTGGTGAGGGGTTGAGTGAAAGGCAGTCCCTTGTTGTGGTTGCATGCCTCTGCCCAACAAAGGAACTCTGCCCTTAGACAAGGTATGATTGGAATGATTGTTTCCGGGTCCTGAGAATGTTGGCACCAAAGACTTTTTAAGTACCATTGAAGTTTCCTCATATGAAGTCTTGCATATGGAATTAGCAGAATACATGAGGCCATGAACCCTAGGGCTTGCAGTATTTTCTTTGCAGATAGCTGGGGTTCTGGTGGCCAGTTGTTTGAAGTAGTTTGTCAGATAGACCTGTTTTTCTGGAGTGAGAAATGCCATCTGGGAAGTTGCATCTAAGCTTGCTCCCAGGAATACAATCTTTTGACTGGGCACCAGTTGTGATTTCTTTTCATTGATGGTGTACCCCAATGAAGTGAGAAGGCTTTTACAAATGCCAGGTGATGAAGTAACAATTCCTAACTGTCCACCTGAATCAGGCAATCGTTCAAGTATGGCAACATTTGGATATTTTTCTGCCTGCAACATGCAATGGCTGCAGCCAGGCACTTAGTGAATACTCTGGGTGCAGTAGATAAGCCAAAGGGAAATGCAGAGAACCAATAGTGCATAGAGCCTGCCCTGAAGCGAAGACATTTCCTGCATGACTCCCTTATGGGGATGTGCAGATAAGCTTATTTTAAGTCTAGAGTTGACTAGCCAGGCATCCTTGGCTAGCATAGGGAGAAGCTGTTGCAGGGTAAGCATACTGAATTTTGGGACCACCAGAAAGGTGTTGAGAATAGATAGATCCAGGACTGGGCACCGACAGCCCTCTTTTCTGGGCACCAGGAGAAGTCTGTAGTAGAAACCCTGCCCCCTTTCTTCTACTGGAACAGGCTGAATAGCTCTGATATTGAGCAGGGAAAGCACCTGCTTTTAAGCCTCTGCCCACTCGTTTGAAGGAAGGTCTGGAAACCTGCTTGGGGTTGGCAGTGAGTGGAAGTAGAATCTGTACCCCTGTGATGCAATGTTTAGGACCCATCAGTCCTGAGTAATGGACATCCAGTTTTTTGCATGTAGGGCAAGCTTTCCTCCTAGGGGCACAAGTAATTGGGCAGGGCTGGGAAGGATAAATGAAAAGTCATTGTGAACTTTTTCCATAAGGGACAGCTTATCACTCCCTGTTTTTGAGGTGGGAGCACTCCATTGTTTAGATCTCTGCATGCCCTGAGACTGTAGTCTGGGTGGCCTGTTTCCCCTGGGTTTGGATTGAGAAGGCCTGGAAAGGGCTGGAAAGGACCAGTTTTTCAAAAGCCAATGCCTACTGAATCTAGGTGGCTGCACTTGTAAGAATTCTTTAACAGTTTGCATAGATTTAGCTTTTTCTTCCATCATGTTAAGAACTTCTACTTTGGTACCAAACAAACGGTTCTGATTTAAAGAAGCGTCTAGTAATTCTGATTTGACATAATCTGGCAAGATTTGTTCCTTCAGCCAAGCATGCCTTCTCAGTACAGACCCCGTGACTGCAGCCCTGGAAGATGCTTCTAGGGCATCAAAGCCACATTGCAAAGTATGCTTACTAACGTGGTTTGCAGTATGTATTAACTCTTGTAAATCTTTATTTTCTGCACAGTCTGGGAGTAACACCATTTTTTGTTTAATTAGTTCCATAATATGTTGCTGGTACTTCAACATGTGAAACTGGCAATTCAATGCCCAGATGGCAAGAGTTGCAGAGGTATATACCTTCTTACCCCATCTGTCTAAAGCTCTGGAATCCCTGTCTGAAGGGGTAGGGTTTTTGACTGTAGTAGCCTTAATGCCTTTAGGTCCCTGGGAAATGGTCTCTGGATCCGCAGTACGATTCTTAAAAGAGAAATTTGTGAGAATCAGGTACTCTGTAGTACGTCAGGTTTTCTAGGGGCCGGTGGTAAAGTGTCTGGAGTAGGACTGGATTCCATGAAGACATCATCTACAGTATCCAGGACAAGGGGTATAGCTAGAGGCCTGTGCTGAGGCAACTCTAAAAATTCTCCAAGTCTCTTTTCGGACTGAGGGTAGTCCTGGCATTCCCAGGGGAAATGCTCTCTTTTTAAGTATGCAAGGCATCACCAAAAGAAAAATCCTCTGGAGGGGAGGCAGAGGGAATGGATTCCTCTGCATCTCAATCCCCATAAGTTGATAAGGGTATGTCCTGGTAATCAGAAGGGTTAGAGTCATCAGACTCCTGGTCTGTAGAATCAGAATGAAACTCAATTCTTTGTCTTTTAGTAGGGGAAGGCTGACTTCCCCTAATTAGGGTAATAAGGTCTTCAGCCATTTTAAGCATTTGTTTTTGTGGCATGGGAGCTTAAGCATGCGCTTTGGTCGTTGGTTTTCGAGGCGTAGTGTGTACTCTGGGCATGAGAAACTCAGTAGTTTTAGCTAAAAATGAAGCTGATGGTTTAATGCGAACATCAGTAGGTCGGAATACACCCTCAGAAGCCGGTGCCTGCACAGCAGCTCCGGACTCATCCAAGGTTGAGACATCCGCAAGTTCCATAGTCAAAGAAGTATCTTGCGGCATACCGGACTCCGAATGGGTCTCAGCAGAGGCCTGCACATCTGTAGAAGCGGGCATCAGGGGCTGCAAAGGCACCTCACTGAGTACCGGCAGACTGGTGACCAGCTTAACGGAAGTGTCGTCGGCAGTTTTGGACCTATGCGGTCTGTCTCTGTCTTTATCTTTATGTTTTTTCAGAAGATTGGTAGTTGGATGGCTTATCGAAGCCATTTCAGAATACGGAAAATGAGTGGGAAAGAATTTAGTGACAAAGATAGCCCGATGACGAATAGTTTGGGCGTTAAACAAGGCACAAAAACGACAATGAGGGACGTCGTGGTCTGGGCCTAAACAGGTGACGCAGTAAGAATGAAAATCTCTGTGAGGTATTTGCTTTCCACAGGCAAGACAATTGTTAACTTTTTCTGACATCGGTTAGAGCAAGAAAAAAGAACCCCCAACAGGGTACTTCGCTTTAGAAGACTTCAGGTTTGAAACTTGAAAAACGAAAATTTCAGGTAGCTGCCGACTGGCACTTGCGAACTGCTTCTGCTTTGGGCTCCTTCTCGGCAAGAAAGACTGATGTAATGGTGTCGGCTGCCTGTTTTATACCCCTGATGACCTGACATCATGGAAGAAGCGACAGCATCCGATGCAGAAATCCAAAGACTCTGGTATTTGGGCCGACTAAGGGCTACCTGCAGGCAGACAACCCAAGTGTGATGACTGCAACAGTGAAACACGAAGAACATCCATAAGTTTGACTATTCTTAAATCATGAACCCGATAAATAATAATATAGGAGACATCCAAACATTGGACCTGACTCAGTCTGGCTTTGTCAAGGGCAGGTCATACCTACTGAATCAGATGGATTTCTTTGAGAAAGCCACTAAGGCCATGGATGAGGGTAAAATAGTATCTACTGCCCACCTCGACCTGGCCAAGGCATATGATACGATTCCCCACGCAGGTATTATAAATAAACTCTCAAAACTGAGGATAAATCCCTATGTCCCCAGATGGATAGCCAGTTGGCTCATTAATAGGACACATGTGGTTAAAGTGGGTGAATCCAGATCCAGCAATAGGTCAGTTACTAGTGGTGTGTCACAGGGCTCAGTGCTGGGACCACTCCTGTTTGGAATATACTTCTCTGAAGTCAAGACTACTGTGAAAAGCCTCTGGAAGGCAAAGCTTGCAAACAACTGCAAGTTGGGGGCAATCACTGAATACCCCACTGATGTAGATATCCTTCAAGAAGGTCTAGATCAGAAAAATGATTGATGCCAGAAGCATGGTCTAAAACTAAATGAGAAAAATGCATTATCATACCCTTTGGGAAGTCAAATACCCCTGCAAATGAAACATTAATTGCACGCCCGTAAGCACAGACTCAGAGGTGAGTGATCCAGGTAGAAAGATAGACAGTAGCTTAAACTTTGAAGGACTTCCTCAGCACTGTGGACACATGGTGGTCAATGTGGCACAACTTAGAAAAGGTGTGGCATCCAGATCCAAGGAAATTATAGTCTCACTGTACTCAGACTTCATTAGACCAATAACGGATTACAGCGCAGCATTTGGCATATACTTACAGCAGCTAGAGCAACCTCAGAGGTTCCTCACAAAGAAAATACAGGGTGTAAATAACACGTCCTATGGGGAAAGACTAAAAATCCTATCCCTTTACACTTTCTCCTACAGACTACTAAGGGATGACCTATGCCTGACCTACAAGGCATTCAGAAATCCAGCCCTGATAGAACTGCTACACATATGTAAGTCAAACAACATGAGGGTCGTCCGATCTAGGGATCTAAACTTAGTCAATGACTCAAACAAAACATGCTGATGAGACAGATACATTTCTCAGAGATTGCTCCTTCATTGGAACAGGCTTCCTATTCGTATTAAGCAGAGCCCTTCTCTGACCCTCTTCAAATGCAGTTTGGATCAATGGAAGAAGAATTTCAAATTCATACCTGGGGTAGTGCCTGTGTCCCTTATGGAAAGGGGCAATCTGCAAGATACTCAATGCACAGGCACAAATTCATACCATTCTATTGCCCCTTGGGGACATATATTAGGTAAAACTGGATTATACTGACTATGCTTGTAAGGGCTCTTAAGACATTAGCCTAGTAATCTTCTATGAACCAAATAACCTGGGTGGAGCATCTATTTGTAGGGGACTGTCCTGGTCCTGATCAGCTTGTCTGTTATAATATTTATAGTGTTGAGTTAGTAAAAATCTTAAGATATTACTGGCCATTCTTACATAAGGGGAAGTCTGGGATTAAAGTCAGGACTTTTGATAAAATAAATGGTATTTTTTTTCAGCCTAGAGCTATTTTCTCCTGTGTGTCTAAGGGAGTGGTTTATTGTCTCTCATGCCCTTGTGGTTTCTTCTATATAGGAGAAACCAAAAAAATGCTAAAAATCAGAATACAAGAGCATGTTAGAGAAATTAAGAATCAAAATTTGGATAGCCCAGTGGCATCACATTTTCATGCAGCACACTTTGGGTCTTGTACCAGTTTAAAAGCATTTATTTTAGAACAAGTTCTGATAAGGATGATATTGCACTTAAAAGTAAACTGTTGTATAAAGATGCAGTCTGTATTTTAAGGTTTGGCACTTTGGTGCCTCAAGGTTTAAACAAAGAACTGGAGTGGAAGGCTTTTCTGCTTTATTAATTATTAGTTTCTGTTTAATTGTTTTAGTTCAGTTTAATTGTTTTAGTTAATTGATTAATGATGTGAAGTTTGTTATTTAAGTGTAGCTTGTGCTACTGTGATGTTAACTCTGTGAAAGACGTGCTAGCCGAGGTGCTGGAGTATTAAACAATTTTGGATTTTATGCTTCTGCAGTTGGTGTTTTTCACTTTCTCTGTTTTTTTTTTTTTTTTTTTTTTTTTTTTTTATTTTGTTGTTTAGTGAATATGGCCAGCGATTCACTTCTGCAATTACCTCAATTATTTCGAGATGATATTACTGATTCTGCACAGTCTTCTGCTCAGTCTTCCCTGAGGAATAATTTACAACCAGGTACAGTGCTGGAAGGCAATTCGCCTCAGCATGCAGACCCTCCTGTGTCCTGGTGGAGGAAGGTAGATCCAGGAGAGATGACAATCCATTTCAAAATGTTGGTTTGGTGGACTTATGGCTGGTAAATTTTCTGCTGAGGTTCACAGTAATATTGATTCCTTTGAGAGGCTGCTTAACAAAGAAAATGTGATTTATTCTAACATTGTGGGGCTTAAATGATATTTAGATCTTGATATTACACTCTGCGTTTTCTTAAATGCCCCACTAATCCTTTTAACTCTACTAATCCTGCTGAAAAAGTTTGTAAATAGATGGGTAGCGACTGTCCATCACTGTGTTAAAGAACAGATTCAAATTTTACTTATAGGTTCATAGGTTGATACTAGACTATCTGCCCTGGGGCATTTATAAGCCTAGCCAGAGTGTGTTTGGTTTTCGCCACCCTTTTAAATTTGACTGTGCCTCTCTATAGTAGGTCACAGAAGATAGCCCTTTTAAGGTTAGTTTACTGTGCCTCTGTCTAGTAGGGACACAGAAGCGATCCCAGGGGTAAACCTACGATCTCCCATCCACTCGTCAAGATTTCTCTTGAAGAGGGTCATTGAGGGGCTCTGCCTAAAATGGACTGGAATTCTGTTCCAGAGTGAGGGGAGCCTCTGGGATATGAATCTGTCCCTCCAGCATGTCCTATTTATTTCTGTGCTGAGGTTTAAGTCTCTGGAGCTTGTAGCTCTATGGGATTTGGATTTCCTGAGGTGAAGCATGTCCATTAAATCTAGGTTGGACATGGCTTTATGCGTCAGGCACAGATTGCCTCTGAGTAGGCGGTAAGCAACTAAGTAGAGCTGGAGTTTCTTTAGCCTAACTGTGTAGGGCATCTGTTTGAGTCCCTTGATCCTCTTGGTGAGGTACGTTTGGGGTCTTTCCAGTTGCTGCAGGTGTCAGGTAAGGTACATCCCAAATGGGGCATTGTATTCAATTATGGGCCTGATGAGTGATGAGTAGAGTGGCACAATGACCTCTCTCGATCTAGATGTGAACCCTTTTGTGATAAGGTGGGCTATATAGAAGGTCTTTCTAACCACTTTGGCAATGTGATTGTCAAAGGAGAGATTGCTATCTACTTGGGTCCCCAAATCCCTAATTACTTCTTCCGTACATAATGGATTTCCACCTATGTGGTAATTTGTGGGCACTTTTGTTTTTCCCAAAGGGGATGACTATGCACTTTTTGGCATTTAGCTTTAGGCCATGGCTCTGGCACCAGTTATCCATCTCTGTGAGACCTTTTTGGAGGATGCTTGTGTCAGTCGGTGAGTCGATTATGGCTCCCAGTTTGCAGTCATCTGCAAACTTGGTCAGCCATAGTCCTCCAGTGTTAGCCTGTACCTCCGAGAAATATATACCGAACAAGAGAGGTCCCAGGACTGAGCCTTGCGGGATGCCACTTGTAACTGGTTTAGAGTCTGACATGGCACCTGCAATTCTGACCATGTGGGTTCTATCCCTGAGCCAGTTTGCAACCCATCTTGTGACATAGGGGTTGATATTTAAGCTGGTGAGCTTATTTATGATGCCCGAGTGGGGTATTATGTCAAAGGCTTTTGCGAGGTCCAGGTAGGCTGTGTGGACTACCTTCCCTTCATCTTTGTCTTGGTGACTGTTTCAAAGAAGTCAACCAGGTTCAAGAGGCAAGATCTGCTCTTAACAAAGCCGAATTGGATGGGATCCAGTGATTGGAGGTTCCCAATGTCTTTGTTTATGAGTTCCATGATGATAAGCTCCATAGCTTTGCAGACCAGGCTAGTCAGGCTTATAGGGCGATAGTTTCCAGGGTCTGTTGTGGCACCACCTTTGTGGAGTGGGACCACTGTTGCTGTACGCCATTCCTTGGGTAAATATCCTGTAGTAAGGCTGAGTTTGAACAGTGACTTCATGTGAGGGCTCACTTCTTCTTGGAGCTCGTGTAAGACGCAGCCTGGGACACCGTCCGGTCCCATTGATGCTGTGTTTTTTGCTTTGGAGAGGGCAGCTCTCACCTGTGCATCTGTGATGTCAGGGAGGCTACACTCTGTTGGGATAGACATTTGCTCTTTTGGGGGGGGGGGGGGAGTTTGCATTGAACCTGTCTGCCAGAATGTTGGCAATGTCTGTAGGTTCAGTGTATTTTTGTCATTTTGCACTAACTCAGAGCATATCTGGGAGTTGCCACCCAGGTTCCTGACATAACTGAAGAAGGCCTTGTGATTATCATTAGCGTCCTGTGCAATTTTTCTTTCAAAGCTAGCCTTAGATGATTTTATGAGGGAACGTAGTTTCTTGCTAGTACTGATCAGAGATGCCTTCCCTTTTTGGGATTTTGCTCTATCATGTAGTAGCTTCTTCCTTCTGTTGTATAGCTTGTTTATGGCTGGGGTCCACCAGACAGGTCTCCTGCATTTGGAGGAGTGAGTCTTGGTTTTATTTGGGATAGCATGATCCATGTATTCCTGTAGGTGTCCATAGAATGCGTTTGTAAAGGATTCTGCGGTTTGGGCCATATTTTCCACTTGCCCAGAGGCTTTGAAGGATTCCACTTCAGTTTTGAGAAGTGTGAAGTTTGCTTTGAGAAGTTCTTCACCGTGATTTCCTAGGCTGGGGGTGGGGATGGGATAAGGATGTCCAGTGAGATTAATTTATGGGCAGATCTTACCAATGAGAGGTATACCTCTGGTATGGAACATAGAGTCCCCATGTTGGTGATGATCAGGTCCAATATGATTTCCCCTCTTGTGGGAGTGGTGACTAGTTGTTCCATGGCATTTGAGTTTATAAATTCTAGGAACCATTGGGAGATGTTCTTAAACAATGAAAAGTAAGGGAAGAAATTTCTGTCTCTTGTTGTACCCTCTCTGCACAAATCGGTACAGCTCATTTTGAGCAGTATCTATGCTCAAAGAATGCTTCACTTGAGGAGAATTCTGGTGACATCATTAAAAGGAAGATTCATAAATTAGAAATGGACCTCCAAGATACCAGCCTGGGGAACATTTTCAAGAAGACAGTTAAACAAAAACAAATATGGGGGCTCTGAAGCCCCTTCTGCTAAGCGGAAACGGCAAGTAAATGTTTCTTTTGCCTCTTCTGAAGTCAACAGTAGTACTGGAGAATCTGACAACAAAACTAGGGCTTTTCCTCCCCTTCCACAGCCCCAACAGCCCAGTTATATGCAGGAGAACTTTCGGAGTTACAACAGACCAGGAACCAACAATAATAATCGAAAATGGGGATATTTCCAGAACAACAAGGAGGGACAACACTTTAACAGTAAGAAAAGAAGATATTGACTATATTAATGTTTGTAATGTAATAAAATCAACCAGTGTTACAAATGGTGACAACCTGATTGCAAACCTTACAGGTAACCCTTTGTCTTGTACAGAATTATCAGTATTACAGCGTGGGTTAAAAAGTATTCCCACATCTCTTCCACGATTATATGTCTGTAAAAATGAATTGTTTAAGATGTCTAGGAAATTACATTTGTTGTATTATTTTAAAAATAGTAAGGTTGTGTCTGAGGATGCCCCCTCCATTGACACAGATGGAGAGGATGGGGAATGTGATTTTTTCTCATGTAATTCATCAATGGATTCATATGATGACATTAATGCTTACTGTCTTTTAGATACTTCTAAGGTACCTCACAGTAGCAATTTCTTTCCCCCTTATGTTAATAATACCATCCAAGAATTTTCATCTATGGTAAATTATGCTATTGAGGTTAGTCTGAATATTTTAAAAAAGAAAAAAGCTAAGGTATACTATAACTTGACTAAGGCTGAATGGAATGCACTGCAATGTCTTAGTGCAAGGAGGGATATTGTTATCAAGCCATCAGACAAAGGTAAAAAAATAGCTGTGTTGCACTATATGCAATATTTTAATGTGTATGGATCATCTTTCTGACAGTAATGTATATCGTGTGTCTAGTGAACATGAATGTTATGCGTCTAGTGAACATGAATGTTATGCAGCTATAGATAGCTTTAAAGATTTGCTACATAAGGGTTACAGAGTTGGTTACTTTTCCAAGCAAGATGTGGAAGTTTAAGTTTAAAGTGGAAGGCAGTCGTTTGGTAAATTTTACTGGCTGCCAAAAATCCACAAGAAAGTCTTTCCCCCCTCCTGGAAGGCTAACTGTGGCAACTGAGAATTATTTTTTACATAATATGGGTCTATTTCTTCATACTTATTTGCTTAAGTATGTTGTTGGTTTAGAATCTTATATAAGAGAATCTTTTCATTTTCTAAAAAATATTGAGCCATCACTTGTCAAGAAGGTTTTTTCTGTCTGGTTCTTGATGTCAAGAGCCTTTATAAGAGTATTACACATCAGGTGGGACTTGAAGCTCTTAGGTTTTTCCTAGGCACTAGCCCAGTTAGTACTTTTGTTACAGAATTGTTATATTTTAGTTTAACCCATAACTTTTTTGAATATAGCAACTGAATCTATCAACGGATGCAAGATACAGCAGTGGGTGCATCTTTTGCACCCATGTATGTTAATTTGGTAATGGGTTTATTTGAGTTAGTTTCTTTATAAGTTAGAGTTTTTTAGTAAGTATGTTGTGCTTTATAATACATTTATTGATTTATTTTTTTGATGTAAGGGTGGTACATGGCTAGTGGACTCTTTTGTAGCTTCTCTTCAGGAAAACCATTTTGGTTTACAATTTAATGGTGTACAAAAAGGTATTTCTGGGGTTTTGTTTTAGATTTGGAACTAAATATTGTTGATAATAATACGAAGATTTATAAAAAATTTGATGATGGTACTCATTTTTTAGATAATAACAGCTGCCACCCCCCCCCCCATATTTTAAAGGCTTTGCCTTATAATGAGTTACTCAGAATAAATCGGCTGTGTAATAACATTCAGTCTTTCAAAGAAGAGATTGTGCATTATTGTATAGCCTTTAAACAAAGGGGATATAGTAATGCATTAATTATTAATTCTTTGAATAAATTGTTGTGCTTGAGAAGGGATACCACTAGTGTGGTTAATGTTCCAGATGATATGAAGTCTGTGAATAGATATAGGAGTCAAGCAGGGAATACTAATGATAAAAATATATATTTTGTCACTATTTATAATATTCATAGTGTTGAGTTAGTAAAAATCTTTATTACTGGTCATTCTTATATAAGGGGATGTCTGGGATTAAGAATTTATCTGACTCCTTTACTGTCTCTTTTATAAGAGAGCCAGAAATATAAGACATGGTTGTTCACAATTTGTTCTCTATGCCTACTGAAATTTTAACTATTCCTTTACAAAATTCTGGTACATTTCCCTGTGGTAAATGCTCTGTCTGTATTCATGTGGTCAGGACTTTTGATCAAATAAATGGTATTTTTTTCAACCTAGAGCTATTTTCTCCTCTGTGTCTAAGGGAGTGATTTATTGTCTCTCATGCCCTTGTGGTTTCTTCTGTATAGGAGAAACCAAAAGAATGTTTAAAATCAGAATACAAGAGCATGTCAGAGACATTAAGAATCAAAATTTGGATAGCCCTGTGGCATCACATTTTCATGCAGTACACTTGGGGTCTTGTACCAGTTTTAAAAGCATGTATTTTAGAACAAGTTCTATATAAGGATGATGTTGCACATAAAAATAAACTGTTATATAAAGAAGCAGTCTGTATTTTAAAAAGTTTGGCACTTTGGTGCCTCATGATTTAAACAAAGAACTGGAGTTGAAGGCTTTTCTGCACTATTAATTATTAGTTTGTGTTTAATTGTTTTAGTGAATTGATTAATGATGCAATGTTTGTGCTACTGTGATATTAACTCTGTGAAAGGCTTGCTAGCTGAGGCGCTGGAGTATTAAACAACTTTAGATTTTATTCTTCTGCAGTTGGTGGTTTTTGCTTTCTCTGTGGGTTTTTTTTTATTCTGTTACAATGTCCTGCTCAGATGGAAAGCAAGTAAGATTGTGCTGATTTGCTAGTTTCCAGGTTACCATAGCTAGCCTGCAGTTCATAGTTCATTGGTAAGTACTAGGCTAGTTGCCCTTGCTAGCCATTTTAAGCTTAGCCGATTTCCCTCAATGGTAAGAATCAAACCCTGAATCTTCTGTCTGTGAGGTAAACACATTAACAATTATGCCAGTCTCTAACCAAATCAGTGCAAGGGGAGTTGGATCTGTTTCTCCCCTGGTTATTTTTTTATGCAACAAACCACTGTGATGTTGTCTGTGATTAGATGGTTTAGAGATTTCAGAACATTTATTAGTGTCATAATTTATTTAACATTTATGTTTTAATTTGTCTTGCTTGTTCCACAGACCTTTGATACAGCTCCCCAAGTAAAGTCTGAAGCATCTATATTTACAGATTGAGTAGGGACTTGGAAGGGAAAAGGGGAGGCCTTGGCATACCAAGCATCTATGATTACAGATTGAGTAGGGGCTCGGAAGGGAAAAAGGGAGACCTTGGCATACATCTTGCCTCTCCAGATTTTTGTCTCATAAAATTTGTGTTGTCTGGAAAATCATTCAGGATTGAAGCCACAAAATAAAGAAAGATATCTGGGTTTCAGTCTTCATATCCCTCAGAAAATGTATGCTAATGCAAAACCCGCTATTGTAGCAACTTTCCTAGTTTATAAAAGCAATAATTAAAATATGCCCCAATTTTATGGCTTATATACACCCATTATTTTATCTCTGTCTAGATTATTCATGCCAAGAGGTTAAGAAGTATGGAACTTGGATGAAAGACAACTGATTCACCCACCAAAGTAACTCCATTTTATAAACTTCAGCACTGGGATCTGAAATGAAAGTGGTGGTGTTGCTTCCAAACTAATTTGATGAACCACTGAATTTACTTCATGCAAAGTCTGGTCAAAGGAATCTCAAAAATTGTAGAGGCTGTGAAACCTAGAATCCTGAGATATTCCCCAGCAAATGCCAGAATCTTGTTGGAAAACATAATCTGTTCCTTGTAAAATTCCACTTTGTCCCGAGCAAGAAATGCCATCATGAGGGATGTATCCAAGAGACATCCCAGAAACACTATCTTGTAATACAGAATAAGAGAAGATGTGTCTGTGTTCCTCTGAATTCCCAAAATGAGAATTTTTTTTTTTATTCAAACCACAGATTCTTGACAACTGGTAAAATAATTTTCAAAAATAAAACAAGACAGTTGTCTAAATTTGGGGAAAATGTGAATGTCCTGCAACCTGCAATGGGTTATTACAGGAGCCTAGCACTTTGTAAACAGCTGGAGTTGTTGACAACCCAAAGGTTAAAGGAGAGAACTGAAAATGTAAACCAGACAAAGAAAAATATAAAAAACATCTAACATCTTTGAGAATTGGAATGTGATTATAAATATCTCTTAAATCCAGAGTTGCTGGAAAATGAGAGGTTTAATGGGAGGTAGCAGAGACTGCAGTGACAGCATTTAAAATTTTGGGATATTGATGTGACAGCTAAGAAAAGACTAAGAAAGATCTCCAGGTTCCTATTTTATTTCGCACTAGAATGATTCTTAAAATCCTTTCTCTATTTGGTCTGGGGGAACAGATTCTACAACTCCCTCAGATAGCATTTGATCTACGATAGGAGGAAATGTGGAGACCTGATTGGATGGATGTAGAGGAATCTATTGAAAAGAAGAAAGGGAATCCCACTGACAGCTGTATCCTTTCTGAATGATTCTCAGAACTCAAGTGTCTGAAGTTTTCGGGGGCCACACAGGGAAGTGAAGATCTAGAATATGGGAAAGTTTTATTGTATTGTTAGGGTGGGGAGGGGAGAAAACATGACATGACATATAGTCCTTCATTTTGAGACCCCCCCCCCTCTTTTTTGAACCTCCATGCCATCAATTTCTGACATTTTTGTTTGCCTGTGCCTTGCTGGAATAACTTATTCTGTTTCCTAAAAAGGAGCCTAAACTGGAAGGAAAGCCTCTATTACATGTTGGCATTGTGGATAGGTAACCCCCCGAATTAACTTTCCCCTTTCATCAAATCTTTTAAGGACCTCAACAGAGGAAGGGAGAAATAATAGCTCTTTATCCAGGGGAGGATTCATGAGCTCAGCTTTGACATCCTCTAGTAAATTCCTGAGAACATGCTCAGGGAAATTTTCTCAGCACTGATACAGTAGAAACTGCTCTAGAAATAGCATAAACAATGTTGTAAGAAAATTTTAGTCTGTTTACCTGAGAGACAGAATTCAGGCATGTGTTAGTCTCTGAAGTTAGGAAAGTCAGCAATTAACTCTTTCATATTGTCAAAAGAAGCTAGCAGAAACTTAGACATTAGAGCCCGACAACTGACTATTCTGAAGGTGAAAGAAGTATAAACTTGCTTCCCAGACCTATCAAAGGCATTCTCATCTAAGTCAGAACTAATAGGTTTAGCTGCCATAAAGTGTTTGGCAGAGAATGGTTTTGTTGGAAAAAGCCTTGCAGGCTCTGATTTGGGGTTTAAAAAATCCAGGTCTGGGAAACCTTATAATTCATCAGACATTCTGGAGCCAGGTGGCTGACTGCCAGGCAAACTGCTGACAGCAAGGAAACCATCCTCTAAGGCTGGCAAAATGGGAGGAATGGCTGCAGATTGAGGAAAATCCACCTGTAGCAAATCATAGTATATTTTCTGGAACACTGGTATTTCTTTTCATTCCTGCTGAAACAGCTACTTTATTCTGTCAATAGTAACAGAAAAAGACAACTCATCAAATTGTGAATCTTAAGAAAAACCTTCTTCAGAGTCAGATTTCACATTTGTGGAGAAGGAACTTAAGAAATACAGCCTGTCTAATTACTGAACCTTAGACTGGGAATCAGAATCTGAGAGAGAAGAAAATATATTCCTTTTTAAATGAAGGGACTACTCAGAAGATAAAGACTAAAAGTATTTTAAGCAAACTCTGCCAGTCCTTCTTGTCTGCCCTAGGTGACAGGGGCACGAGTGAAGAAAAATGCCTAACTTTGTTTTTTTTTTCCTGGGAGACCCCCAAAGAAAAAAAGCAACCTGAGGAATGGTCCGTTCCCTGGGATCAAGCTCTTCAGAGTGGCCTTGCAAAGGAACAAGGTCTGCTCCCTCCTCAAGGCTAACAATAGTGTTTATCCTTGCCTGAAGAGAACAGCTGAACAGTTGCTGAGGATATGTGTGCTCTCAATCCTTAGCTGCTTACAAAGGGGCAGCACCTGACAGACTGACAGAAACTGATGAACAATCTGAGGAACCTGATATGGCCACAACAGAGTCACTCACTAGCAGCCAAGACAAAGTCAAGACAAAAACCTCTTGTGCAACTTTTTCTCTTCTTGTAGATTGGGGAGCGACCCAGGTCCATGTCCCCCATCCCCCCGCCCAAAAAAGGGCTTCACAAATGGGAAGAGAAGCCTTGGAATACTCCTCTTCCCACCTGACTAGAAATTAAGGTACAAGGTACTCTGTACTGACAAGCACTAAAATCACTAGTCCTCACTCCAAACAACAATTTTTGACAAAAAAGTTAAACTTTTGGCTCCAAAGAAGCTCCAGGTTACCTTCTAACTTTGAATCACAGCATTTTGAGCCTTTTGACAAAATCATGTTATAACTCATACTATAAACTAATGTTCATGTATCTCTGCAACCATAATTGTTACTATAAACAGAAAGTAGAGTTGTGTACACTTAACATAAATGTAGATGTTCGAGTGTATTCACTGTTGCAGTCATCACATTTGGGTTATCCCTGCTAGGCTAGCCCTCGGCCGGCCCAAATACCAGAGGCTTAGTATTTCTGCATTGGTTGTTGTCATTTCAGGAATGACGTCAGGTTGTCAGTAGTATAAAGTAAGGCAGCCAGTGCCATTACATCAGTTTTTCTTGCCCTGTCAGGAGCCCCCAAGTGGGAGTCAGGTTCTGGTGGAAGAACCCCACCAGTAGAAAGTAAATACCAAAATGTCTCTTGAAAGGAGAGAGAAGAAAGAAGAGGGGGATGGAGGGAGGGAAACCAGGACTGCAACAGTAAATACACTCTAACATCTACATTTATGGCAAGTGTACACAACTGTACTATGTTCTTTGTCTTTAACTGTTGCAGTCATCACATGTGGGTTGATTCCCAAAACTGAGGAAGAGGGTGGAGGCAGTCAAGGAGACTAGTGGCTGGCTAGGATGCCCTGCAAAACTGCAGTGGCAAAGCCTGCCCTGGATTTAGAGAAGATAGGCAGGAGGTAATGTTTGGTGAAAGTGTGAACAGATGTCCAGGTGGCAGCCTCCAGGATGTCCCTGGTGGGGACTCCTCTGAGGAAAGCTGCAGAGGTGAAGGCTGCTCTGGTGGAGTGAGTCCTGACCACCTTAGGGGGAGGCTTTCCGTATTGCTTGTAACAGAAATGGATACAGTGTGCTATCCATTTGGAAATTGTTTGTTTGGAGATGGCTTTTCTCTCTGCCCCTGCAGCAAAGATAACCAGCAATTGATCAGGCTTTCTGAATGATTTAGTCCGGTCTAGATAGAATCTGAGCTGTCCATGCACATCTAGAGAGTGCAGAATCCTTTCCCCCTTGTTCTGTGGGTTAGGGAAAAAGGTGGGCAAATGAATGACTTGGTTGAGAGCCACACTGGACACCACTTTGGGCATGAAAGATGGGTTAGTCCTGAGGGAAACCCTGTCAGCATGGAAGATGATGAAAGGGCTCCACAGCCATGAGTGCTTGTAGCTTGGAGACCCTTCTGGCTGAAGTGATGGCCAGAAGAAAAGCTGTCTTCCAGGACAGAAATTTTAACTCTGCTGAAGATGCTGGTTTGAAGGGGGGGCAGGGAGAGCTTTTCCAACACAAAGTTAAAGTCACAAGCTGGGATAGGTGCTCTTCTAGGTGGTCTCAAGTTGCTAGCCCCTCTTAGGAATTGTTGCATTGGAGGGTGTGAGAAAAGTGGTTGCTCAGTGGGGAAATGAGCAGAGATGGCAGAGGCATGAATTTTAATAGAGGAAAAAGAGACCAGTGTGTAGCAGGTCAGCTAAGTAATCCAAGATAAGAGGGAGGGAGGGCTGTGCCATATCGACTCTCTTAGCCTGAATCCAGGTGCAGAACCTTTTCCATTTGTCATTATACAACTTTCTAGTACTAGGGCATCTAGCCTCACATATAATGTCAAAAACCTGAGGTTGGCAGATTGATCAGTGGTTAGGGAATAAGCCAAGCTGCCAAATTGAGGGTCTGCAATCTGGGATGCATGAATTCTCCTTCCCTCTAGATCAGGAGGGTTGGGGGTCTGATTGAGATGCCATGGTGGCAGAGGGGACAGGCTGTGCAGCAGTGGGTACCAGTGCTGGCGAGGCCAGTCTGGAGCAATAAGAATTGTCCTTGGTTTTTCCTTCCTTATTTTGAGCAACACCCTGCGGATGAGTGGTAGTGGAGGAAAGGCATAGATCAACAGATTGACCCAGGGGAAAGACAGGGCATCCACTTTTCAAGCCATGCAGTGATGCTCCCTGGTGCAGAACTTGCTGAGCTGATGGTTGGTGTGGGAGGCAAAGAGGTCGACCTTCGGGGTGCCCCATTTCTGAGTTATTAGGGTGAAGGTCCTTTTGTCTAGCTGCCACTAGTGTGGGTCCAGGAGTTTTCTGCTTAAGTGGTCTACTAGAGAGTTTAGAGAACCTGGTAAGCATTGTGCTAACAGGTGGAGTTGCATGGCAGAGGCTGTGTGCCAAAGGGTCATGGCCAGCCAACATAGAGCACAGGACTGAGTCCATCCCTGCTTGTTGATATACCACATCACTATGGTGTTGTCTGGTTTGATCAGGAGAGCCCCTGGGGAGAGAAGGGGCCTGAAAGCTGTCAATGCATGCTGGACAGCTAACATCTCTTTTATCTCTTTTTGGTTGATGAGCAGATGGATTTCCTGTGGGCTCCATTGGCCCTGTATGTACCTGCCATCCAGGTGTGCACCCCAGGTATAGTCTGATGCGTCTGTGGTGAGGGTCTGGGCAGCGGGGGGTGGTGAGAAAGGTAGTCCCTTGTTGTGGGAGCATGCTGCTGCCCACCATTTTTTCTGAGGCAAGGTATCATGGGTATAAGAGTTTCCAGGTCTTGAGAGTGTTGACACCAAAGGCTTTTTAGGTATCATTGAAATTTCCTCATATGCAGTCTGGCATATGGAATGAGTAGAATGCAATATGCCATGAACTCCAGAGCTTGCAGGATTTTCCTTACAGATAACTGGGGTCTGGTGGCTAGTTGAGAGAAGTAGGCTGTCAGGTAAGTTTGCTTTTCTGGTGTACGGAATGCCATCTGGGATGCTGTGTCCAGGCCTCCTCCCATGAATATAATCCTTTGGGTGGGTACTTGTTTGGATTTCTTTTCATTGATAGTGTACCCTAGGGAGGTCAGTAAGGACTTTACAAAGGCCAGGTGCTTGAGCAGCTTTTCCTGACTGTCTGCCTGAATTAGGCAGTCATCTAAGTATGGGTAAATTTGGATATTCCTTTGTCTGCATTTTGTGAAAACTCTGGGAGCAGTAGATAAGCCAAATGAAGTGCAGAAAACTGAAAGTACTGAGATCCTGCCCTGAAAAGTAGATATTTCCTGCATGACTCACTGATAGGAATGTGGAGGTAGGCCTCTTTTAGGTCTAGGGTGGCCAGCCAAGCATCCTTGGAGAGCATGGGTAGCAGTTGCTGGAGGGTAAGCATTTTGAATTTTGGTATCACCAGGAAGGTGTTTAGAATGGATAAATCGAGGATGGGGCAGCAGGTGCCCTCTTTTCTGGGTACCAGAAAAAGTCTGGAGTAGAAACCTTGCCCTTTCTGTTCTGCAGGAATGTGCTCTATTGCCCTCATAGAGAGCAGAGAAAGGACTTGCTTTTCCACCTCTGCCCACTGGTTTGTAGGTAGATCTGGGAATCCTTTTGGAGTTGGAAGAGTGTGGAAAAAAAATTTGTATCCCTGGGACACTATGCTGAGGATCCAGTGGTCGTTGGTAATGGTGGCCCAGGTGCTTGCATGAAAGGACAGCTTTCCTCCTAGGGGTAAGTGAAGGTGGGCAGAGGGAGGAGGTAGTGGAGGACAGTCATTGTGAGTTCTTACCAGGAGGGGGTGGCTTAGAACGTCCTGTTTTTGAAGTGGAGGAATTCCACTGGTTTGATCTCTGCATTCCCTATGGCTGCTGTCTGGGGGGTCTGCTTCCATGGGGTCTGGGCTGAACTGACCTGGTGGGAGCAGGAAAGGACCAGTGTTTGGAGGGGTATTGCCCGCTGAACCTTGGTGGTTGGATCTGTAAGAAATCCTTTAACTGTTTGCATAGATTTAGCTTTTTCTTCCATCTTCTTTAAGACCTCCTCTGCCTTAGTGCCAAATAAGTTGTCTTTGTGCAAGGGTGCATCAAACAATTAGATTTAACATGGTATGGCAAGGGCTGTTCCTTAAGCCATGCATGCCTTCTAAGGACAGAAATGGTGACTGCTGCCCTGCACAAAGTTTCTAGGGCATCAAAACCACAGTGTAAGGTGTGCTTAGTTACTTGACTTGCAGAATGCATTAACTCTTGTAACACTTTAGATTCTGCATAAGCAGGAAAGGAAGACTTTTTGTTTGAGGAGTTCCATGGTGTGGTGCTGAAATTTTAGTATATGGAACTGGCAATTTAGTGCTATGACAGCAAGAGTAGCAGAGGTGTATACATTTTACCCCACCTGTCTAGTGCTTGGGAATCCCTCTCTGAGGGGGTGGGATTCTTAGCAGAGGTTGCTTTAATTCCTTTAAGGCCTTGAGACCTCAGGGTCAGCAGTAGGATTTTTAAAAAGACATTTGTGCGAGTCAGGGACTCTGTAATACCTGTCAGGTTTTCTGGGTGCAGGAGGTAGGGTGTCAGGAGTCAAGCTGGATTCCAGGAAAACATTGTCCACAACATCCAAGACTGGGGGAATGGCCAGAGGTCTATGCTGTGGAAGATCTATGAATTCCCTGAGTCTCTTTTTAGATTGAGGGTAGTCCTGACATTCCCACTGGAAATGCTTCCTTATGGTATGAAGGGCTTCCCCAAAGGAAAGATCCTTGGGGGGAGAGGCAGAAGGAAAGGAGTCCTCTGCATCAGAATCCTCATAAGCAGAGAGGGGTTGCATGTCTTCATATTCAGATGCATCAGAGTCATCAGACTCCTGTTCAGACAAAACTACTGCGGACAGATCTCTTTTTATTTTGGAAGGGGTAGCTTGGCTTCCCCTGATCAGCATGAGAAGGTCTTCCACCATTTTAAGAATTTGAGACTGAGGCAAGGAAGCAGGTGCCTGAGATTGGGTCGTCGGTTTCTTGGGAGTGGTTCGTACCCTGGCCTTAGAAACTCAGTAGTTTTCGAAATAACGGTAGACGCGAAAGAAGTTGACAGTTTGTGTCGAGAATCGGTAGTGCAAAGTACTTCCTCAGAAGCCGGTGCCTGCTCAGTGGCTCCAGACCCATCCAAGGGAGAGACAACCGCAGGATCCTTAGTTGAAGAAGAGTTTTGCAGCATACCAGATTCCGAAAAGGTCTCGGTAGTGGCGTGCAAATCCACAGAAGCGGGCATCAGTGGCTGCGAAAGTGCCTTACTGAGGACCGGAGAACTGACGACTGGCTTAACAGAAGCGTCGTTGGTAGGTTTGGACCTGTGCGGTCTGTCTCTGTCCTTATCCTTACGTTTTTTTGGAAGATCTGTTGTATGTGAAAATATCTAGCTACAATAAGGGCCCGATGACATATAGTTTTGGCGATGAACAAAGCAGAAAAGCAACAGCGGGGGACATCGTGATCTGGGCCTAAGCAAGTGATGCAGTAAGAATGAAAGTCTCTGTGTGGTATTTGCTTTCCACAGGCAAGACAATTGTTAAATTTCTCTGACATCAGTTAATGCAAGAAAAAAGGATCCCCAATGGGGTACTTAGCTTTACAAGACTTCAGCTTCAATTCGGAAGATGAAACTCAGGTAGCGGCCAACCGGTACTCATGCAAACTGCTTCTGCTTCTGGCTCCATGGCAGGAAAAACTGATGTAATAGCATCGGCTGTCTTACTTTATACTTCTGATGACCTGACGTCAGTCCTGAAGTGACAGCAACTGATGCAGAAATACTAAGCCTCTGGTATTCGGGCCAGCCGAGGGCTACCCTGGCAGGGATAACCCAATGTGATGACTGCAGCAGTGAAACACGAAGATACATCTGCTGAGCACAAATTCATCTTCACAATGGCATCATTCATTGAATTCAAAATCTTAAAATTAAATTATAACAAACAAGTTAATTTTGTAATATGTTGTCAACATACAATGCATAGTTATGCATTCAAGTTACATAAACATTGTCAGCAACACTTCTGCTCATCTTGTTACGAGTTTCCACATCAGCCCAAGCTGCTTGGTTGTCAATAGAGTTATATAAATACAAAAATTATGATCTTTGCATAATTACGTATCACAACCTTCCCTGGGATTCATTAATGCCTACACTAAGTATGCACCGTTCTGAGTAAATAGACAACACAAGCATATCTTGCACCTTCTCTCTCCTAATTTTAGTTTTCCCAGTGATTTTAATGCAGCCTTAAATATCAAGGCGGATTCATAAAGGCTACCACAAAGTGTAGACTTACGTGTACCCTTAGTGTAATCCTTCTGAGTGAGTAGAAAACACAAAAAAATGTGGTAGGGATGTTCTTGAATTCAGATCATGCACACTTGGTGTAAGCATTAATGAATCTGGCCCATTATTTATCTGTCCAGCTGCGACAGACAAAATCAAGTAGCAGCACAGTCTGGCATGCTACCATCGTGAAAACCTTCTGCTGAAAGATTTCTGGAGCTTAAAGTTAATGTATTTTGTAGATCATAGGAGATTACTAGGCTATCGACCCAGAGGTCATTTTAAGCCTAGGTCATTTCAACCCAATGTAATACCATAGCAGTACTAGTCAATACCTATGATTGCATTTAGTGATGACTGCCCACGTCTAAGAGGGTTGTAGGTGCTATCCCCGGTAAGAATTTATGGTGCCCCATCCACTCATCCAGGTTCCTCTTGAATAGTGTCATAGAGGTGCTCTGTTTCACATGAATTGGTAGACTGTTCCAAAGATGTGGCAGTCGCTGCGAGATAAATCTGTCCCTCCGGCATGTCCTATTTAAGTCACTGGAATGGGTAGCCCTAGACCCATTTAATTAATGGATATAAAGTAATTCATTACGTTTGGGTCTTGGGTTGCTCTGTAGGCCAGGCATAAGTCTCCCCCTAAGAAGTCTATATGATACAAAGTACAGTAACAGGGATTTTAGTCAGTCCGTGTAAGGCACATGCTGAAGGCCCTTGATTTTCTTTGTTAGAAACCTCGGAGGTCTTTCTAATTTCTCTAGATGCTTTGTACAGTACATACCAAATGGGGCATTATATTCAATTATGGGCTGGATAAGTGCCAAGTATGGGGGGGATAGAGCTACATTTGCTCTTGAGGCAATGCCTTTACTAATCAAGAGAGCTACGGGGAAAGCTTTCCTTACAATGGTAGACAAGTGGTGGTCGAAGTTAAGGTTGCGGTCAACCTGTGGTCCCAAATCCCTTACGGCTTTATGGGTACTTAGGGTATTGTTACTGATTTGATAGCTTGAAGGGACATTGTTTGTGCCAAAGGGAATGATGATAGAGTTCTCTGCATTCAGTTTGAGACCGTAACTAATACGCTAGTTGTTGGTCTGTGTAAGACCGTCCTGGAGTATATGAACATCATTTGGGGATTCAAAAATTGCACCTAGTTTGCAGTCATCAGCAAACTTGGTCAGCCACAACCCTTACGGTTTGACATGAACTTCTGAGAAGTATATACCAAACAGTAGGGGGCCCAGCACAGACCCCTGTGGCACCCCACTGGTAACAGGTCTGCTGGTTGATGTAGAGTCACCCACTTTGAAAGTGTGTGTCTGGTTTGTGAGCCAGTTGGCAACCCATCTTACAATGAAGGGGTTTACATTCAGTTTGCTATGTTTATTGGTAACACCTGAATGTGGGATTATGTCAAAAGCCTTTGCCAAGTCGAGGTAATATAATGTTGCAAAAGTAGATACCTAGATGCATCACTCATCTTAGCTTACAACTAAATGATGGTAATCTGTGAATAGGTTTCTAATAAATAAATGTATATTTCAGGCAGTCATATCTGAGACTCAGATTCTGTACAACAGTTATGCGTTACTGAATACCTTTCTTAAAAGAAAATGACTTAAAGCTCAGTCTGACTGCTTTGTTAACAGCACCTTTGTTTCATGTCCACAAAACCTACCCTTAGCTGCAGCCCAGTGTAAAGGTGTTCTACCACCCCAATCAACATCCTTATGATCTGGATCACAGCACTCTTTCTTTAAAATTTCTTTCACTAAATCATAGTCTCCAGAAGCAGCAGCTTGATGCAGCTCGGTCATATCTGCAAGTAATGCCGCCTAAAAAGAAAAAGAAACCAGAAATAAAGTAATGTTCTGATGGGCAGAAGAAAAAAGTACTATAATATATTATAGTGCATACAAACCCAGAATTATATTTTTCCTAAACTTTCACAAACTGCCACATCTTGAAAACTATACAACCTAGGCATATATTATTAGAAAACTTGTGAAAAGTAGCATAACAATGCTGCTGCCTGTAAAGCATCACAATTTCGTCATTTGAACACTGTGATAACACATGGAACTCTAGTTGGAAAATAGATGACACCATTTCATACTTATCTCTATGGTACACTTTGTGTTAGCCCTCGAGTTAGTAGCTTTTCTTTTTCTCTTTTTTGTTCTTTCTGTTTGTCTGCCTCAACTGGACTGTCATCTTCTGTTGTATTTTGATACCACATATATTTTCCCATACCTCTGCAAGCTTTTACCTGAGAATGTGTAAAATAACTGTATCCCAGTCCTGCTGTCTTCTTCTGTGCTGAATTTTGTTTCTGTATTTATTTTTTTATTATTCATAAGGTAGTTGCGTGCTCATCATGACTACAGTCATTCCTCAGCATAAGGGGGGACCTTCTACAGACCCAGGCAATCACATAACTCTGACCAGCCTCACAAGCAAAGTCAAAGCAATGGAAAGATTTATATGGACATCGGGAACCTCCAAACACTGGACCTGTCTCATATCGGATTAGTCAAGGTCAGGTCATGTCTACTCAACTTGGTGGACTTTTTTGAAAAGGTTACCAAAGCAATGGATGAAGGCAAAATGGTGCACACCACATACCTTGACCTGGCCAAAGCTTTTGACACAATCTTCCACTTAGGCATAGTAAAAAAAGTTAAATAAACTGGGAATAAACACCTACGTCACTCACCGTATTGCCAACTGGCTTATAGATAGGATGCAAGAAATCAAATGACTTAGCCATCCTGCAGGAAGTTTTGTCCCAAATAACTGGTACCAAAATCATGGACTGACACTAAATGCCAAAAAAAAAAAATGTATTACCGTGTCCTTTGGGAAATCACCCACCACATGGAATTACTACATTCACAATACACCACTAAGAGTTGACCTAGTTTGGTTTTTGGGAATTTATGTGGACAGTGACCTTTCAACCAACATGTGCCTATTGTCATAAGAAAGTCCTTCTATACTGCACAGCTAATTAACAAAGTGACTGTGTTTAGCTCTAGGGATGTCACTGTCCTCCTTTACTCAGTCCTCATTAGGCTAATCATTGCGTATAATGCCCCCTTTGGCATGCATCTGTCCAGACACACACACAACAATTGGAATGCCCACAGACATACCTTACTTAAAGGATACAAGGCCTAAAGAATATGTCCAACATGGACAAACTCAAAGCCCTGTCTCTATACTTAGTATCCAACAGACTGTAAGCGGTGACCTGTATCTGGCATACAGCGAATCTTCCTATCAAACACTGATGGAATTACTGCACATCAGCAAGTCAATGGTATCAGAAATACTCAGTCAAGGGATCTAAACCTCTTCTGCAACATCAACAAGAACAGTTTATAGGAACAAGTATATCTCACAGAGGATATCACTCTTCTAGAACACACTCCTCATACACATAAAACAAAGCTCATCCCTGTCCATATTCAAGCACAACTTGGATCTATGGATGGGGAAAATAAAATATACCCTAGGATTGCCCCCTGCTCTACTAATGGGCACAGGCAGCTCATAAATGCTTTGATCCATCAAATTATTTATGGTATGTGTGATGATTTGAGGTACTGCCAGAAATGCCAGGAGAAGTAGGGCAGTGGATGTGTAACATATGCCAGCACAGCTAGCTGGAATTTTAAAAAGAATTGCATGTTATTTGAATATCAAACTGATTTGTACAGATGCTTGTGATGAAAATGTATTTGTAAAGTTGCTGTGTTAAAAATGTATCAACAGTGTGCCCTGCTGGGAAGAAAATAAATGTACATGTATTATTGCAACTAAATTAAATATATATGTTTTAACAGGCGATACTGGAAGAGAAGAGGTTAATCACAATCCAGATGCAGAAAATTTTGAAAAATAGCTAAATTAAATTAGGCCATAAAGATTGTACCTTACATTTTTTAGTGCAGCCAGAGATGAAATGTCTGCAAGAAGCCTGGCTTAGTAGCTCTGTAGGAGGAGAAGAAGTGCTAAAATGGTTTTATGACTTCCAGCGGTTGCACCAGATATGAGCAGTGTTTGCGTGTGTGTGTGTGTTATATAGGTGCTAAATCCTGACAGCTTCTAGCAACAGGGGTTGCATAGAAACCAGTGGTCAGACGACCAGATGTATGTGATGTTATTCTATACAGAAATAATGTTTTAATATTAGAGGAGACTGAAGTCTCAGGTGCAGTCTGTTCTTGGAACCTGACAAAGGAGGAAGACCACTCACCCACTTCATCTTACCCTGTGCTAGTAAGTGACCAGCGATAGTAATTCTCTAAATCAGTTAGGAAAATATAGTGAGAATAATTAAGCATTGTTTTTCTGTAACTGTGTGAATCTTTCCAACAGTTTTTTTAATATTTCCTGCTCCTGAAACTCTGGTGTTTACGTAAACAGATACTTAGTACTTTCTTGTTCTTTTACTATTAAATATATTTAAACTTTTTATTGTGGTTGGTCCTTTTAGAGAAATATTTTTGTCTTTGCGAATACTTACAAGTATTTGGTGACAGCTCTGGCCACTGCTAAAAGCCTTACTGCTTGATTAGCATTACCATTGGTATTAGTATTAACTTCACTCAGTATAACTGTGTACCCTTTCAAGAGCCTTGGGTAGCTGGCTTTGTAGTGCCTGGTGGCAGTGATAACTACCTTATATTCTTGGCAGGAGGGGGCACCATGGGTAAATCTGTGCCAGCCTTTCCCAGCTGTGCGTGTGTGTGCGAAAACCAAATCTCACAGTGTGTGTGTGTCAGCTACTGGAGCAGGGACACAAAGCTCTGGTTTCACAGAGAGAGTGGTGGAGGACTTGGCTTAGGCACTCGGCTGAGGATTTAACTCCGAAGCTGTTCCAGTGGGGAGTCTTACTGGGGACCTAGACAGAGACAGATATAGAGAAATCCAGACCACCGGATGACTGTGTTCACTTTGTGCTCTTAAGGGAAATTGTGCTTGATGCAGAGAGGTCTGCATTTGGAAATACTGAGTGTATCCATTTGTATTCCAAGTGAATGTCCCTCTCTAGTGTCAGTGGTCAGGATTCAGGCTCCTTGATTACTTGCCCAGAGTGGGGAATGTCACATTATGAACCCAGTTATTCTCAACAGGGGTAATATAATTATTGCCCATGGGATGGGTAAGTGCAGTCTTGCACCAAATGATATAGGTTAATTCAAGCACAAAAAGAGAAACTCGCTAGGCTCAAAATGGCCTGCAAGGGCTAGCCTAGTACTTACCTATGATGCTGACAGCATCTAGCAACCATTTTATGATAACTTGTAGTTGCTGGAATGAATCTGGAACAACTGCATGATAGCACTTCGGCTTAATATGGTTACTGCTCCATGTAATATATCTGCTGACAGAAACAGACAGTTGCAATTGTGATGTCTTGAAATGTACTTTCCAGTGGAAACCCATGACTTATAGCTTCTGGTGAAATAATCACTGTGGATTTAATCTATTTCCACTGCTAGAGCATGCTTTGAGTTTACAAGAGTATTTTTTGCCTACATAATATACTGCGCAATAACGCATATGTACTCAACATATCAATAGGTCTACAAGGAGCCCTCTGCACTGGGCATCTGTTGGGATTTCTTATTTATTATCCTTCTTCAGAAATATTTTTCTCCATCATTTCCATTGTCCTGTGGCACGTGCCATGGTATCATGTAATAGGCAGGACAGCATGCTTATTTTTATGTCACTCAGTACTACCCTTACCTACTGAGTAAGCACAACTTGTAAGTCAGGGAAAAAAGCAAAAACAATATGCACATGTTCTTGTTTGATTTATAGGAAAATCCACCTGCAACCACTGGATGGAAAGGCCATCCCAATGTATTGGGATGTTGGATGGGTGATAGGTACCCACTGCAGAATTACTCCCTTAAAGAACATCTGTTAACTATATCTGACTTTGGAGGTGTTCTGAAGTGAGTAACTGTTGAGAACAGTCTCAAATACTGAAAATTAAACCTCTTAGAAGGCTGAAGCCAGGAGATGGTCAAAAGATTCAGATGGTCAAATCCAGCAACAGCAAGGTGCCAAAGAAAGCTCAATTATTACAATCATGGTTCAATTCTTGTAGGAGGTGTGAACCAGCAACTAAATGGCTGTGGGACAGATGTTGACAACAGCAACTGTTTTTGAAACAAAAAAGGGGAAATACCTACACTGCTAATACAGTGGCCTTCAACAGAATAATCTTCAAATGGGTAACAAAAATACAACACAGTTAATTCACTTTAGGTATACTTTACTACTGGAAGTCAATGCTTCCCTGGAGGTGAGTGACACAAAATGCTGCTAAGTCTTACTGAATTTATGCATTCAACCTCAGCTAACAGCATGTGTCCATGGTGTAAAGATCTCTTTCTCCTCTAGTTTCTTCACCCAGAAATTAAAAAGGGAGAGGAGTGCTCTGGTTTAATGCAAGTTCTGACACCATTTTCAGGAAATAACATGAAGTACTTTAAGAAGCACACAGGTTTTATGAAAGACTAAATAACTGCTCCATACAAATCAAATCATGAATGAGGTCCTTCAAGCAGAGGTGACTGCCATCAAAAAAAGAGATTTCCAGTAGTTAAACATCACAGCTGCTGAACCAACCTGTTTAAATGAGGGATAAGCAACTAGTTCACATGGGGAGTGTGACAGACTGTCAGCAATGAAATTCAGGTGCAGAAGGGGAGAAAAGTTTTTCAAAGGTGGACAAGATGCAGAAGTTCAACATTTCTGTCCTTCACTAGCTCATAATGCTTATGACTAGCATCTTGTGCCTAGAATGATGACTGAATACAAATTAACCATCACTAGCTCCAGTGACTGGCATTGCAACTGATGTCAGTCTGTGGGGATCCAGTTTGTGACAGTCTGAAAGAACATGTAGGCAAACCTTCCTGTTCCACCAGGAATAGGCTGCATCTGCCCTTTTAGGACTTTTGCACATTGTAAAAACCTTTCCATCCTCATATTGTCATTTCTTATGCAAAGTAAAATTACTAGATAGTCCAGCCTGAAAAAAATCCAATGTGCTAGGAATCAGGGTATCTCTGCTCAACACAGAAGCCTCACAGGCAAATTGTCTGGTTTTATAACTTCCTTATGAAAAATATTCTTTCTATGGTCACCCTTCTATCACTCATTACAGACTATTAGTAGCAGTGTGTGTGTGTGTGTGTGGGGGGGGGGGGGGAGGGTATTTCCATATTTAGTTTTCTCATACCCAAGTGTCTCAACCTAAATTAATTCAACCTTGATTTAGTACAAGTCCAAATAATTCTCAATAGAACATTATTTTTTACTTTACTGGTAATTATAGGTCATCCTGTATATGTCCCCTCTGTAGCCTATCAAACACTTAAACATGTTCCCCTACCTGGAACTCTTTCTTATGAGTCTTTAATTGCCTGCTGTAATGTTCAGGCCTTTCTTGACATAATCATCATCATCTGTTTCCATGGACCAAATAGATACTCTCACTACTACAAGACCAGACTTATCTCAATCAACTCTCCTGCTAGTTGCTCAGTC
Organism: Protopterus annectens; assembly: GCF_019279795.1. Taxonomy (NCBI): domain Eukaryota; kingdom Metazoa; phylum Chordata; order Ceratodontiformes; family Protopteridae; genus Protopterus; species Protopterus annectens. Next base: position 1,068,194,097 of record NC_056729.1, on the reverse strand, counting down.
CCACAGGTATTCCCTTCACAAATAAATCAGACCATTTACCCATCATTCTCTACAGTACAGAATGCCTTGTAGCAAATAAATGCATTAAATGTTCAATCTGTTGGGATAATAAAATCAACACATTATATAAGAATAAGTGAAAGCTCCTATAAATCTTGTCCAATCCCAGCTCATAAAACAAAACTTAACCAAATTAGTAAGGAATTCAAGAACACTATGAGAAGCACCAAGGCAGCTTAAGCATACTGGATAGAAACCAACATTAAAGACAACCATAAGGCCTTGGTGTACTCTGAACTCATTGTAAGGTACTACTCAGATTGACTCATAATCCATGGCTGGCATCCTAGCTAATACATTTAGGTCTAATTTCACTCAGCTTATTATACCCTACGTCCCCCAATACTGGTTCAGGCAAAACCCTTGTCTCGGCTGCCATCTACACAACAGAAAAAATAATAACCCCACAAGGCCAGGCAATATAACTGCCAATTTACTGGCAGGTCTATACATTGCTTAGACAAACCTCTCCTAAACATTTTCAATCAAAGTCTGTCCACATGATATATACCTGAAGAATGGAGAAATGACAGTTGTCCCCTTTTAAAGGGGCAGCCTTTCAGTTGACCTAGACAACTATAGGTCCATCATTCAATCTAGCCTTATTTGTAATTTTATGTAACAAATATAGAACTAAACAATAGCAGCATACATAGAGTGCAGACTCAATACCTTCACACTTTGGCTTTGTCAAGGGTAAACCATATATTCTTAATCTTGTTAGATTTAAAAAAAAAAAGCCACCAAAGCCCTTGATGAAGGGTTTCCCATCCACATTGCCTGTACTTATATCATTCCCAATTCTTACATCATAAATAAGCTAACCTAATCAAATATCAACCCCTTTGTAATTTGCTAAATTCCTAACTATGAAGCAGAACACATTAAATCAGGAAAAAATTATATTATTTTCCAAAAAGCAAAATAAAGCTAATGGCATACCCTGAGGTTCTTCTCTATATTCTCTCTTCTCTGGAATCTATTTCTCTGAAGTACGGTAACATTTTTGAAAAAAAGCACTGCCACCTGATGAGAAAAACAAAATGCAGTTAGCAATCCACTAAGGGTTTGCTTCACTACTGCAAGTTTTCCTCCTAGGTGGTGAGTGATTTTTGGCTAACTAAATGCAAGATAGGAATAATCCTAATCTCCAACTCAGATTTACTAATGCTCCAACATAGCCTTGATCACACTAGCAACCAGTACTGATCCTGATGGAGAGATGAAAAGTCAGCAAGCAAAGGAGCGCAGTAGTGCTGAAATTCATCCTCATGTCTTGGTGAGTACCTTCGTGAGGTGGACCCTGTTTTTCACAAAATCTCACCAAGGCTATACTGATATATAGACTGTATTTATATAGCATATATCATGGACAAAAGTAAATCAAAAATGAAAAAAGATAACTGGGGGCACAAGATCCAGGATAAAAAAGTGCCCAATCCTGGTAGGTGCACTGGTGCCAGGACTGGAAAAAATGACAGTGTAAAATCCTCAAAATGTAGAAATATTCCTACAATGGAGCCAGGCCAGTCTCAGGAGGAGGATGGCCCCCCCTGTTGTAGAAGGAAGCAGCAGTCCACAAAAAGGACAAAAATTGATTGGCCAAAAAAGAGCCATAAAGATGATGCAGTGGACTACTGAGGATAAGAAAGAAATTATGTATTGTTATTATTATGCAAGAAGCCCAGAATTTCCGGATACAATATATACAAAACGATTAAGAGAGAAATTAGAGGAAAGAAAAATACTTTCACAGGAAAAACTTTCAGAAGCTTCAGATAAAGATTTGCGTTCATTAATACAACAGATTTTTGAAAAACGGTATATAGATCAAGAAACTTTGATCTCTTTGTAAAAACACGCCTTTGAGGAAGTGGAAAAATATAAACAACAACATTTAGAGATATTTGAAAAAGCTAAAAAAGAGATATGGACATGGGAAAGAAAGAGAGATGTGATATGGTGCAATATTTACGCAAAGGAGAAAGTTAAGTTAACTAATATAGAGAAGGCAGTCTTAAAAGTATTCGAACAGAAATACAGGCAAAGGCATCCAGATATGGAAAATTTCACAATAAAAAGATTAATAACACAAAAACATAATGTAGAAAAGACAATTAGTAAACTAAAGGTTAAAGAAATAGAAGCTGAAGTTATGGAGTGCCTGCAAAGTGAAGGATTTAATGTAGAAGGTCTAAGACAGACTACATCACAGTATGCTGGAGTATGTCCCCAGAATAAGGAAAAGCAAGAAGACCAGGAGACATGTGAAGAAGAAATGTGGACAGGGGAAAGGAAACGAGAATTAATATGGTGTAGTATTTATGCAAAGGAGAAAGCAAAATTAATTAATACAAAAAGAGAAGCACCAAAGATATTTGAAGAAAAATATAGGCAAAGGAATCTGGATATGGAAAACTTTACAATACAAAAAATAAGAAGACTAAGAGGAAAAGTAGAAAAAGAGATGAGTAATGGAGAAGTCAAATAAATAGAAATTGAAGTAATGGAACAACTGTAAGAGAAGGATTCAGTGTAGAAAATAAAATGCAGAAAGCACCACAACAGGATAGAGCAATGGATATCAAAATTAAGGGGAAACCAGTGGAACAGGAAGTAACTGGTCAGGTGCCATATCAAGATATTTTGGAGCCTTCCACAAGAAACCAGTATAACATTCATTTGAAGCCAGACAGCAAGGAAAGAAACAAGAAACTGTGGAAACTCTGATGCAGTCAATGTTGAGGAGTGATAGGCCAGTGAGTTCCCATATGACAGAACAACAGAAGACACAGGATGAAATTGAAGAGAATGTGCCACAGGAAGATGCTATAGAACTTTGTATAGAATGCCCACAGGAAATGGAAAACAAGGGATGTACCCTCAGTATGGAAGAAAAGGAGTTAAGAGAAGAGTTGCTTGATTTAATAGACAAATATAGATATATCAATATCAATGAGAGAAATAGACTGCAGAAGGTTAATAAAACCCCAAAAGTCAGAAGCTTGATAAAACAAATGAACACAGTAATTACCACTGTCCATAGAGACCCATGCGATATAACAGAAGTAAACAGAATATATTACTGTGCTGCTAAATTAATAACTGATAAAGTTCTACCACAAGAACATAGGGTAGTGAGGGAAAAGAGGGGGCAACAGCGAATACCATTATGGAAATATCGAATACAGAAAACTATAAAGCAGCTAAGACAAGAAGTATCATTGTTAGATTATAGAAGAGGGAACAGATCAATGAAAATATTAAGAAAGATAGATGTGATAAAAGCAATGCCTGGTATTAGAACAGACCATTATCTATTATGCACTATTGGACATAAACTAAAAATTACAAAACAGGCGGAAAGACTTAGAAGATATGAAGATAAATATAAGGGAAAAATACAAAATAAACAAATTATTGATAACCCAAAAAAGTTTTATAGAGAACTGGGAAATAAGGTAAAAGGAATAGATAGACCACCTAAAAAAGAGGAAGTAGATACATTTTGGAGAAGTATCTCTGAAGATCCTGTGGAACATAACAAAGCTGCTAAACGGATAGAAAAAATAAAAGAGAGAATAAGAAGTTTAAAGGTACAGGATATGAAATGGGATGAAATAACAACTATAGAGATTGAAATAAAGTTGAGAAAAACCTCTAACTGGAAAACCCCAGGCCCAGATGCAGTACCTAACTTTTGGCTTAAAGTATTAACTTCTTTGCACGATGATTTAGCCATGAGTAAGAACTATTTATATATGGACCCTGAACACACACCGCACTGGTTAAACAACAGGAAAAACAATTCTCTTACTTAAGAGTGAATCTGCAAGCTACCCTAAAAATTATAGACCAATAACTTGTCTTCCAACAACATACAAACTATACACGGGAACTGACGCTGACAGAGTTTATAGTCATGTAGAAGAAAACTCAATTAAGGCAGTAGAACAAAAGGGCAATACTAGAAAGTCATATGGAACAAAGAACCATTTGTTGTTAAAGTTATAGTGGAGAATTGTAAGAAGGGGAAGAACCTAAGTATGGCATGGACTGACTACAAAAAAGCATTTGATAGTATCCCACATTCATGGATAAAAGAGTGCTTAAAAATGTATAAGATACACCCTACACTGATTGATTACATTACAGTAACCATGAAACAGTGGCAGACCACTCTGCAATTAACACATGATTCATAGATTCATAGATTCATAGATTAGTACTAGGCTAACTGCCCTTGCAAGCCATTTTAAGCCTAGCCAATTATCCCTTGTGAGACTCAAACCATGCACCTTGTGTTTGTAAGGCAAACACCTTAACCATTAGGCCACCCTCCCAACCCAATAAAGGACAGATTATTATTCCAGGGATAAAAATTCAAAGGGGGATATTCCAGGGCGACTCTCTGTCACCCTTGTTATTCTGCCTTGCCATTAACCTGTTTACTTAACAGCCTAGGCTATTGCTACAATTTGGCTTCTAGAAAACAACAAAGTCTAATGACTTTTCATCTTCTCTTTGTTGATGATTTAAAATTGTATAGCTCATCAGATGAGGAACTGAAAGCACAGCTGCAGGTTGTCAAAACAGACTCTGGAATAGATTGCCCATACATGTCAAGCAGAGTGCCTCTTTGGCCCTCTTCAAAAGGAACCTTGATGATTGGATGGGAGAAAGGAAATTCACCCCGGGTATCACGTCAGTCACCCTGGTATACAGGGGTCCAGGGAAGTAAATAGTGTGGGAAGAAATAGCCAGGGAATTGTTATGGCTAGGCTTGAATAGGCCCTAGGGCTGATAGCCTAGTATCAACCTATGAACCTATGAACTTGGGAATTGATGAAGGATCAGCAATAAAACATGAACAAATGCGAATAAGGCTTAGTAAGGAGTACTTTAGAAGACTTAATTTAATCCTGAAAACAGCACTGACACCTAGGAACAAGATCCAAGCTATTAATCAATTTGCTCTTCCTATCCTAACTTGTAGTTTTGGAGTGACTGACTGGCCCCAAAAAGTTTTGGATAGATTGGCTATCAAAACAAGGAGGATGCTTCATGCTCACCAAATGATTTATAAAAATCAGTGTATACCAAGATTATATATCCCCCGTTCTGAAGGAGAAATGGGCCTCCCTGAAATTGATTACATGTATAGATCTGCAATCGTGGGACTCCACACATATCTATTGACCTCACAAGATCCAAATGTGGTGAAAGTTTTGAAACATGAGGAGAATAAATCTAAGATGACATCTCTGCTTAATTTAGCAGAAGCATATCAATGTCAAGCAGGAATGGAAATCAAACCAGAAGTGGATAAAAACCAGGCAGCAACTGAATGTGCTAAAAAAGAAAAGAAAGAATATAAGGTGAAGGATCAGATGAGAAGGCAAGAAATGTGGAAAAAACATAAATATAGTTGCAAGTATAAAAAACTTCTGGAAGAGCCTCATGTTGATCAAGAACGAATGCAGGAATGGTTAAGGAGAGGTGAATTTACATCAAGAAATGAAAGGTTAATATTGGCAGCCCAAGATAGTGGGCTGTGTACACTCTGGTTTACTAAGTCCATTGAACATGTGGGAGAAACAGACATATGTAGGTTTTGTGGAACAGAGTTAGAAACAGTTACACACCTTACTGCTGGTTGCGATGCTCTAATGGCAGAGGGACTGTATACTGAAAGACATAATAATGTGGCGAGATTGTTATACTAGAGATTGTGCAAACATGGTATCAAAGTGGCTGAAAAATATTGGAAACATGAGCCACAGAGAATCATAGAAAATGATGAAGTTTACATCACATGGGATCACGCAATACCAATAGTCCAAAAGATAGATGCTAGAAAACCGGACATAGTGATCCAAGAAAAGAAAACAAAAGTGGCATTGATCATTGAAATTGCCACACCCAGTGACTATAGTGTCTTGCGTACAGACAGACACAAAGTCATAAAATACCTTGACCTGCAGGCAGAAATGAGAGCCATGTGGAAGAAAAATACCCAGACAGTTCCAACAGTAGTAGGAGCAACTGGTCTTATAAAAAAGAATAAGAAGTTATGTACTCACCATAACATTCCATATGAGTAAATAAACTTCATTTGTCAGCAACCTGTGGGTATCGGATCCGACTTCGGATCCGAGCCGGCAGTTTTCAACAGCTTAGATCCTAGCTCCTAGCTCTTCCCTCTACCCATAAACCCCTGCCAACCCTGACTGACCTCAGATCAAGTTTGCCCCCAAGCAGCAACTGCTACAGATTTACCAATTTTAAATGTCATCTCTGAAGACAGCAAAAGTGAATAATCGAAGGTCAGGGGGAAGGAGGGGGGATGGTTGCTGACAAATGAAGTTTATCTACTCAGATGGAACGTTATGGTGAGTGCATAACTTCTTAATCTGAAGTAGTTAACTTCATTTGTGCAGCAACCTGTGGGACAGAGTCCCCACCTACCTGAATCTTGGGCGGCCATCATGGAAGGATGTTCCGGTGCACTGCAGAGCCAAAGGATGCTCTCCCTCTGGAGATAATATCCAGTTTATAATGGTTGATAAAGGCATGAGATGAGGCCCAAGTGGCGACCAAACAAATATCATCTAAAGGTACCCTGGATCTAAAAGCAGCAGAGGTAGACATAGATCGGGTAGAGTGGGCATGGACTCCCTGAGGCGCGGGCCTACCAGAACTTTCATAAGCCAAAAGAATACATTGCGAGATCCATCGAGACAACGTAACTTTGGATACCGATTTACCCAAATTCTTTTTGGCAAAGGAGACGAACAACTGGTCGGATTGCCTATGACCAGATGTCCTGTGAATATAGAATCGAAGTTGTCTATGCACATCCAACGAGTGTAGTTTGTATTCTACTTTGTTGTGATAGTTGGGAAAGAAGACTGGCAGATTAATGGACTGGATGATATTAGATTCAGAAGCAACCTTAGGGAGAAAGGAGAGATTAGTCCTGAGGTAGACTCTATCCTTGTGGAAGGTTAGATATGGGGGTTTGACACAAAGGGCCTGAATTTCAGAAACTCTTCTGGCAGAGGTGATGGCGACGAGAAAGGCCATCTTCCAAGACAAATACTTGAGTTCCACTGAAGCTGCAGGCTCAAAGGGGGGAGCTGTCAAAGCCTGAAGCACTAACGACAAATCCCACGGAGGTACCACTTCCTTTACCGGAGGTCTGAGCAGGAAGGTGCCCTTCAGGAAGGTCTTGCACAGCTTTGAAGTGATCAAGGGACACAGATCATGTCCGACATGGTAGTGAGAGATAGCTGCTAGTTGAACCTTGACAGTGGAACAGCTAGCTCCCTGGTGAAATAATCCTGATAAGAAGTCTAGCACCGCAGGTAAAGGAGCTGTGAAGGGATCCAAGTTTTGACGTTCTGCCCAGATAGAGAAACGTCTCCATTTGCTACTGTAAACCTTCCTAGTAGAAGGCTTGTGGGCTGCAACTAGAATAGCTTTGACTGGGGAAGAGATGCCAGGAGTCCTGGCTAGGAGTGGAACTGGAGCAGCCAAGCTGTGAGTTTGAGGCTGTCCAAGTTTGGTGTCGGTAGACCCAGAGGGTGGGAGATCAGATCCGGGAGGGGATCTAGAATCCAAGGAGGATTCACCAAATGAGAGCAAAGGTAAGGAAACCAGGTTTGACGAGGCCAGAATGGGGCAATGAGGATAATCCTGCTCCCCAACCGACTGGCTTTCTGTAGAAACCTTAGCATCAGGGGGAGAGGTGGATAAGCATAAAACAGACCGGGAGGCCAAACATGCACCAGAGTGTCTCTCGGGGATTCCCTGACTTGGGGAATTAAAGCGAAATAGCTGTTGCATTTGGTGTTTGAGGGAGAGGCGAAAAGATCGCAACAGGGCTGCCCCCATTTGGCAAAAATCTGATTCGCTACGTGCAGATTGAGAGACCACTCGTAAGGGGAAAGGATGGTGCAATTGAGTTTGTCTGCCAGGATGTAGGAACGTCCCGGAATGTGCGTTGCAATGAGAAAACGGTTGGTGTAAATTGCCCATTCCCACACTCTCATGGCCTCTCGACAGAGCGGGTAAGACCTGGTTCCCCCCTGTTTGTTGATGTACCAGACCACCGACATGTTGTCCGTCTGGATCGCAATTGTCCCTAGAGGAAGAAGGTCCTGAAGTGCTTGCAACGCTAACAGCACTGCCCTCATCTCTAGGACATTGATATGCAAAGAGGTCTCCGTATCGTTCCATGTGCCTTGGACAGTCCTGCCCGAAGAGTGCCCCCCCCCCAACCGAGGCGAGAGGCGTCCGTGGTCACCGTGGCCAGGGGAGGGGCCATAGAGAAGGGGCGTCCCATGTGGAGATCCGGAGATTGCAGCCACCACATGAGAGCCCTCTTGCAAGCCCTGCTGATGGAAATGGGATGACTTAGAGGGTAGTGAAGAAAAGACCACTGGACTTGGAGGGTCCACTGTAAGACCCTCATGTTTAGACATGCCATAGGTAACAAGTTGATTGCCACTGCCATTGAGCCTAGAGCCCTCAGGACCAACTCCGCCGGAGGAGATGAAGATAGAAGGATGGCCCGCACATGAAACCTCAGGGTTCGAAGTCTCTCTGGGGTTAAGAAGGCTACAAGATTGATTGTGTTTAACCTGGCCCCGATGAAATCTATAACTTGGGTCGGGGTGAGAGCAGATTTGTCTATATTTATTGTGATCTCTAGCCAGGGAGCAAGGCGAAGAAAATAATCCCCGGCTGTACAGAGTAGATGCCTTGTCGAGGCGGTCAGGAGCCAGTCGTCCAGGTACGGAAAAACCTGTATTCCCTGGAGCCTCAGGTGGGCTGCTATCACTGCTAACACTTTGGTAAACACCCTGGGGGCTGAGGTGAGACCAAAGGGGAGAGCCCTGAATTGGTAATGACTGGCCCCTAGCCGGAAGCGGAGAAACCTCCTAGATCGTCTGTCCATTAGAATATGATAGTATGCATCCTTGAGGTCTATCGAGCACATCCAATCGTTCTCCCGTAATAGGGGGAGAATAGATTGAAGAGTGACCATCCGGAACTTTTCTTTGGTTACTGAAAGGTTCAAAAGGGAGAGATCAACGATTGGTCTTAAGTCCCCCGTCTTTTTTGGCACCAAAAAGAACCTGGAGTAAAAACCTGATCCGAGCTGGTCTGGGGGGACGTGTTGGATGGCACTTTTTTCTAGGAGCTGCCAGATTTCCGCAGCTGCGACCTCCCTCTGATTAGGTGGGACATCGGGGAGGTATTTTGGGAAGAGAAGAGGGCAAGAGAAGGGGATCTGGTAACCTCTGAATATGATGCGAAGCACCCAGTGGTCTGTCGTGATGAACTCCCAAGCTGCCAGGTGCCTCGAGAAATGCCCCCCCCGACTGCCTCCAGAGTGGAGAAGTCGGGCAACCTTCAGGGCTGTTGCGTGGGCCGGTCAGAGAAAGGGTCTCTGGACCCAAAGTTCTTCGGGCCCCCTCTGCCTCTAGGGCGGCGTCCTCCCTGTCCTCTTCTGCCGCGGAAGGACTGGGGGTCCGGAGCGGACTGGGACTGTTGCGACTTTCGTTACCACATCTTCTTCTGTCCCTTTTGGTTCTTGGAGAAGGACCTCTGGGGAGCAGAGAAGTGGACTCCGATGGCAGACAACGTCTTCCCGTCCTTTTCGCTCTGGACCAAGGTGTCGCGAACGGTCTTCCCAAATAGGGCAGAACCATCAAAAGGGGCATTTGCGAAAGATGCCTTGAAGGGTTCTGCGAAATCACAATGCCGGAGCCAGGCCTGACACCTCATGATGAGACCTGCTCCGCTGGCTCTAGCGGCTCCTTCCATGGCATGGGATAGTAGCCGCATAGAGGTATTGGAAATGGACCTAAGAGTGGCCATACGGGTGGAGTACAACTGTTTGTCCTCTGCCGACATGGACTCCGGGGGCGATGCAGCGTATTCCTTAATAAGATCCCGCTGCAGCCGAATAACGTGTGCCATGTAGTTCAGTGACCTCACCGGGAAGGACGCTAAACTAAACACCCGCTTCCCTAAGCGTCCATCGCTCGGGACTCCTTGCCCGGGGGGTGGACCAAGGGGCTCTCCTGAGCTAGTTCCCTCTTAGTGGCCACTGCCATCAACATGGCATCTACAGGGGGACCCTTGCTCCAATGGGGCCTGTCGGCAGGAGGACTGAGGATCCTGTCAGGGCGCTTCGGGACTGGCTCCACAGTGTCCGGCTCCTTCCACGCCCTGGTGGTAATCAGGTCCACCAGGGGGTCGGCTGGAGGGGACACCCAAGAGGTAGAAGGGCCTGCTTCAAATGCCTCCAGGAACACGGCTTCATCCGAGGTCGGCTTTGGGGCAGACCACCCCCCTCTGATCCTGAGCATTTCCATGATGTCCCCAAAGGGGACATCCTCGGGGGGTGATCTTGGGGAGCCTTCCCCCTCCTCCAAATCCGTGTCTTCGGTCAAGGACTCAGGGGAGTCCAAGTGCCTCCTCTTGCACTTCCGCTTGTGGGGGATCTCCTCGGGGGGGGCTGTCCGAGGCGGCCTCACCAGCAACATCCTGTTCCAAGGGAACGACCTGGGACATTGAAGCAGGCTGTCCCTGGGGTTGGGTGATGGAAGTCAGACCCAACAGAGAAGGAGTGTGGGGCGGAGCTGTGGCAAGGACCGGGGGCCTGGAAGCAGTCAACAGAGCCCTCTCCACCACATCGAACGCCGAGGGAGAGCCACTCTCTCTGGAATCCGAGAGCGGGCCCTCACTCGGATCCGACAGGCGGATCGGGGCCAGCACCGAAGCAATCGGATCCGACGGCCCAGTATGCTCCAATCTGGACGGGGCTGAAGGCATACTGAAACCTTCGGATCCGAAGCTCAGCCCTCAGCTCCGAGAGCTCGGATCTGACAAAAACGGACCCGACAGGCTCGAGGGAAGAGTCTGCGCCGAAGTACCTCAGACTGTCGGCGCCAACCCACCCCCGGTTCCAAGGCTGCCTGGCTCCGAATGCTCCGAACCCGGGAAGCGGGACAGAGAAGGAGCTATCATGGCAAAGAGAGGGGTCGAGCTCCCCCCCGGAGGGGGGGGGCAGGAGCACTCCCATCTGCAGTTGGGCCTGGAGGAATCTTCGCATCATCCGGTCCAAATCTGCGTCAGAAAGGCTGCGAGTAGATCTCGATGAGGCCACCGAGGCGGGACGTGAGTGCCGCCTCGATGACCTCGAAGGAGATTGGGTCTCCTCCTCCTCAGGGCCCGGTGAAAAGCAGGGGGACCGGATCCGAGAATGAGGAGACCGGGAAGCCCTGGAGGGAGAAGACCGCTCAGCCGGGGGAGCCGAAGCAGAGGCCTTGGCCCTCCGCTTATGGTGCTTCTCCCTTCTCTTGTATTTTCTGGCCTCCCTCTCCTCCGGGCCTACAGCAGGAGGTTAAGTCCCGGCTGGGGGGAAGAGAGGCAGGAGTGGCCGCTGCCGAAGCCGCGGTGGTAGCCACGGTAGGACCGGAGACCGGGGCCGAATCTGGGGGCAAAAGACCCACCAGGATCAGCTTGGATCTCCGGTCCTTAAGTACCTTGGGGTTGAACGCCACACAGATGGAACACCCAGAGGTAAGGTGTCCAACCCCAGGGCACAGAACACACCGAGTGTGGCCATCAGCCGGTGAAAGCTTGTTGCCACACTCGGTGTACTTGGAAAAGATGGGTTTTGGGGCCTCCGACATTTTAACTAAGGAGAACATACACGCTAGGCCCCAACACACGCACAAAAACCCTAACAAACCAGCGAGGGAGAGGGGGGGAATATAACTAAAGAGTAGTTTAAACTAAGGTAAAAAGGTAAAGGGTCTAAACACACGGCACTCACACTAAAGATGAAGAAAAAAAAACAGAAAAATTTTGCAACTTTCTCACAAGAAATGCCTTAAGCACGGAGCTCGAAAATCCAGCTGCTGTCAACAAGCGCGGCAAACTAGATATGAGGTCAGTCAGGGTTGGCAGGGGTTTATGGGTAGAGGGAGGAGCTAGGAGCTCGGATCTAAGCTGTTGAAAACTGCCGGCTCGGATCTGAAGTTGGATCCAATACCCACAGGTTGCTGCACAAATGAAGTTAACTACTTCAGATTTTACAATCATATTTAGATATGTTACCAATTCATGTAACGCCATATGAATTGCAGAAGGAGTCATTGCTGGGGACATTGCGGGTACTGCGAAGAGCACTTTTGGCTAATATCAAAGAGTGAAATAATACTAATTTCATGAACTTTAATCATACTCTGACTTAGGAATGGGGTCCATTTCCGTCATGGCATTAGAAACCCAAAGGACTTGGAGAAATCAAAAAGAGTACAACCAGTACTACAAGCAGTCTTACTCTAAATTCAAATAAATGTGGTACAGTCATCATCAGTAAAAGTAGTGCTCCTACACAGTGTCAGATAAATGCAGTTCACCTTAAGGTTGACACTGTGAACTAGGATGCAAGAACTTAGAAGGATAACAAGCTGTTTTTAAATCAGTACATCTCCAATATTGTCCAAAAATTCTTTCTACTGCTCTCATATCAGCTGTTGTAAGATCTCATCTAGATTCTAATTCCACTTTACTCTGCCTAAATTCATCCCATCATAGAATACAATGTTCCATTTTGCATGTATGACTCTGAGCAACTCTATGAAGTAGAAAGACCATTCAGCATTTTATAACCACAAGAATCCAAGGTTTGAAGAACTACTCTTATTCACATAGAATAAAACCCCCACCCTTATTTTCTGTGGCCGACAGACTCCTGCAAAGTGATCCCAGCTTTGCCTTCCAGGCTATTTCAAACGGGTCTCTCTGCAAACCTTCTCTTTCCCCAAAAGTAAGTTTTTTTGAGTTAATATTCATTCCAAATACTTAATTCTATACTAAAACTATCTGCAAGTTCTGATTTAGGGATAAATGCATCACTCGTCGTCTTCCATTAGTATAAAATAGGGAAACCAGGTTGACAGTGGCCTTTCTTTTGACACTCACATTGCTAAAGTGGTTAGAAAGACCTTCTACATTGCCCACCTGATCATGAAGGGATTCACATCCAGATCTAGTGAGGTTATTGTTCCCCTGTACTCTTCACTTATCAGACCAATGATCGAGTACAATGCCCCATTCGGGATGTATCTCACCCGACATCTGCAGCAATTGGAGACCCCAAAAGTTCCTCACAAAAGGATAAAGGGACTCCAAAATCTGTCATATGCTGCCAGATTGAAGAAACTCCAGCTCTATTCAGTCGCATACCGTCTGCTCAGAGGTGACATGTGCCTGACATACAAGGCCATGTCCAACCCGGAATTAATGGACATGCTCCACCTCAAAAATCCAAATCCACCAAAACCACTAGAGCAAGCGACTTAAACCTTAGCACGGATATAAATAGGACGTGCTGGAGGGATAGATTTATCACTCAGAGACTCCCTATGCTGTGGAATAAAATCCCGGTCCATGTGAGGCAGAGCACCTCGCTGACTCTGTTCAAGAGAAATCTAGACCTGTGGATGGGAGATCGTAGGTTTACCCCGGGAATCATCTCTGTGTCACTGCTGGACAGAGGCACAACAAACTAATGGGCACAGTATTTTTTCATATAAGGGGTGGCGTAAGCCACAAAAATTTGGGCTAGGCTTATAAATGCCTTAGGGCAGATAGCCTAGTATAAACCTATGAACCTATGAACCTATTAGACAGAATAAATCCTAGCAACATTCACAGTTCAAATGGCTGAATGGATGGGATCCCATAAATTTATCCCAGGATTTACGGGCAACATATTTTTAACTATGCCAAGCTAAACATGATCACATCTCCATCTTCCTTGTTCATTCTCTGCTTCTCTTTTCCACCATCTTCTCAAAACATCCCCCTATTTCCCCTTCTCCTGGCATACTCCAAGTTAAAAATATTTTATCTGCATCTCTCAGATTATATCTTTGTCCTACCTCCTTCTGAACTATCATCTCATTTGAAGAGTTCTTCTATGGCATTCTTGACTAAACTTAAAATGGTTAATTTATTACTCTCTGCCTCTTTCTCTCTTTGCCTAACACACACACACACACACACACACACACACACACACACACACACACACACACACACACACACACACACACGAGTCTCAGTCAACTCCTAGTGTGACCCCAATGGCAGCCACTTCTACATTGCAAAGGGGGAAGCTTTCTTACATGTTATATACATGCACACACACACCTACAGGCAATTTAGAGTCCCTTATCAACGTACTGCATGTCTTTGGAGTGCTGTAGGAAACTGAAGCTCCCAGAAAAAAATTCGTACTAACACAAGCAGGAATGCAGAATATGCACAGAAAGCACCTGGCCAAGAGTCAAACTGAAGAACCTCTTGCTGTGAGATGGCAATGCTACCCATTGTGCCACCCTGACTAGACTAGTATAAACAGGTGAACCTATTAGCAAGTAATTACCGAAACCCAAATTATGCAGGTGTTTGTGATAGATGAAGGTCACCTACAAAATGACCAGCTGTGGTGTCAAATGATACCTCTCCATCAAAATGGAGAATATCATCCACTTAGCGGAATATATCTGACAAATGAAAAACTTTTTGTCTGTTGCAATTTTCTCTAGGACTCCTGCCACAACATCAAGTTCTCTCCACTCTGCTGAATGGAGCAGAAAAGAGTAAGGACTACAGTTCTTCATGGTAGTGAAGAGGTTGATTTTTACAGTGCCCACTTTTGGAAGACCATGACCAGACAAGATTTTGGAAGCCTGCTAGCACATTTACATCTCAGAGGATAAGAAATCATGTCAGGACGATGCATGTGATTATGGTCCACACACACACACACACACACACACACACACACACACACACACACACACACACACACACACACACACACACACACACACACACACACACACACACACACAGGCTCTCTGGACAAGGACTATGAATGTCTGCCACCATGTTTGTGCACATATAGCACAAAAGAAGATTACTTCCCCAGGACCATATCAGAATGTAGGTGGGCTCTCCAACCAGTTCAATAGCATCTGTCACTAAGATATGTAATGAGTACTGCTGCAGGAGAGGAAGACTAACTCTAAAATTGCTAGGGATATTTCAGCCCCCAAAGCCTTCCAACTAGGGTGGATCACTAGAAGATGACATGTGCAGGAGTGGTAACTTCAGCACCCACATCCTCATATAATCTGGGCAAAACAATGATAAACAAAAGTTAAGTACTTATCATAAATCTAGATCTATCTTGTTAGGTGAGGAAGCAGCAGAGGGCCCACACAGCCTATTCTTCATTTTCTATGTTTAATGGAAGCAGCGGATCCAGTGTTGTCTTGTTTCATCTGATTCAACAAATGGGTTATCAGCTCTGACCAGTTCCAACCTCAGTGCTTTTTCTAGAGATTGGATCCAGGGCTTTGACTGCATCCCTTCTCATAATTCCATCTGATCCCCAGATTACCCCAGTTTACTTATAGTTGTAATTTTTTTTTTACATAACAAACATAGGCCTAACTGAACATCATTGCTAATAATGAGGGCAAGTAAAAAGTGAGGAAAAACTGTCCAAACAGACAAGACCCCTGGTCAGGTCCAACCATTCAGCCAAAAGTCCAAGAATGACAATTAAAATGAAGGACAGAGGGAGGGATGTTGAACCAGATGAAACAAGACAACAGGGATCTCGCATTATGGTAAGTACATAACTTTTGTATCCAGTGTTGTCTTTTTTGTCCTATGTACAAATGGGACAGATTTCCAACCTACCAAAAAACCCAGGCAGTCTCAAGGGTGGATATTCCTGAGTACAGAGGAGCCAAAAGATTTACGGGACCTGGACTGTGCATTAAATTTGTTCTGTGTCACAAAGGTATGAACTGTAGACCAAGTAACTGCAGCACAAATCTCATCAATGGGAACCCTATGTAAGAAGGCAGTAGAGGTAACCACCACTCTGGTAGAATGAGCCCTTGGTTTAACAGGTAAAATTCAATCCCATCTTTCCCTAAACAAAGGCAATACAGTCAGAAAGCCACCTAGACAATGTTACTTTAGAAACTCCTTGATTTAACTTAGCTTTTGAAAAGGCAAACAAAAGATGTTCAGACTTTCTGAACTCCTACTCCAGTGTAAGTTAAACCAGAGTTGATGATGAACATTTTGCAAATGCAGTGTATATTCCCATTTGTTTGAGAATTTTGGAAAGAACACTGGTAAATTGTTTGATTAAGGTTTGCTTCAGAGGCCACCTTAGGAAGGAATTGAGGGTTCGTTCTCAGACATACTCTATTTTTATGAAAGAAAAAACAGATACGGAGTGTCGAAGGACAGAGCCTACATCTCAGAGATTCTCCTAGTAGATCCAATTGCCAATAAGATCACTTTTCAAGAAGGAATTCTAGGTCCACTGAAGAAGCACACTCAAAGGGAGCCTTGGTCAGAGTCTGTAATATAATAGTAATGAACCAAGGGGGAACTGGATCCCTGAATGGAGGTCTTAGGAGAAAAGATCCCTTTAAAAGGCCAAAGAAATTTTTAGAGAGACAATATAAGTCTGCTTTTGTCCCACATGAACATTGGAAATGGCTGCTAACTGAACTTTGATACTTGAAAAATTGCAGCCTTTCTGAAACAATTCTGCCAAAAAATCCAAAATCAGAGGAAAAGGGCTGAAAATTGATCCAAACTTCTGGAACAAGCCCATATGATAAATCTTTTCCACTTGCTAAGGTAAACCTTCCTGGTATTTGGCTTTTGTGAGTATTATAACATTTGAATAACTGCAACAGGCAGCCTGGCAAAACCAGCAATAGAACCTAATCATTCAGACCAATGATCAAGAGATGGTGTTCGGACTGGCGGCAAAGAAGTTCTGAGGATAGTATGTCTTGATGTCACTTTTATGCTCTACTCTATGCGAGGAGCATACGTGTGACGTACAGTGTACCTTAAAGCAACCTAAGGCTTTGGTATACTGGCCGGACGTCAGACTGCACTAGGCAGGGAATCCCAAATGTTATGAATACTGCAACAGTGAGATGGAAGGACATCTAGGCATCTGTGTTGTCCATTTTCATTCTCGTCACTAATGGGTTTGGATCTGACTTAGCCTTATACAGTATACTAGATTTCAGATCCAGCTCTCAAGCTCCTCCTTCTACCCATAATGCTTTACTCCATCCCTTTGCCTCAGATCTCATTTGCCGCCACTGTGGTTAGACATAGGTTCTACTCTCGAGCTAATGTGATACAGTTCTTCTTAAAACTTGTTAGTTTTCTTTCTATATCCTCTACTCCTCTGGCATTGGGATTTTTTCTGCTCTTTTCTTGACACTGCTCACCTTTGAGTAGTCCTCCGTTTTTCCATATCTCAACACAGCCTGTTCCATTTGTGCTACTTTTAATCCTAGACCATTACTGGACAGGCATAACAAGCACATACTTAAGGGATTACTTCCTGCTTTTTCTTGGGATCAACCCCCCCCTCTAAAATGTCCAAACCCGTTTCTTCGGATGCCAGAAAGAGGTCTCCTCTGAAGCCCCCAAGGGCTTCATCAGAGCTGATGGAAAAAAATCAGAAAAAATTCTGATCTGACCTCCTTGGATCCAAAAACTCCAGGGCCTTCCTCGAAATTCAAAGTCTTCACCGGATCTGAAAGGACTGAATCCTATTGTCATATCCCCCTTAGGATAGTCCTTGGATCTAAGAACCAGTTCAGCTCATAGAAGCCATATGCCAGACAATGAAGCCTGTTTCCCCTTCTCTACCAACTCAACTATTTCAGACTCCGAATAAACACTCTCGACCCCCTTCCACATCATCTTCTAGGTCTTCCAGAAGTCTGTCAGAGGTGGATATGAATAAGATTATGTGTAAATTCCTCAGAGCTCAGATCCAGATGGAGGTTCTTCCAGCTCTGTCCCCTACTGGATCCATGAGTGTTCCTACTAATTCCATTTTTTTCTCCCTCTCCAATCTGACCAATGGTTTTGGAGTCCCAGGATCCAAGATCTCTGAAGCTATACGGGTAGATTACCTTAGCTAATTACATTTGGTAGAAGGAAGGAGCAGAGTCCAGGAGTTCCTGGAGAATGATCCTATCAAAGCTTGATCTGGACCTAGAGAAGGTATCAAACTTATAGTGCTTTGTAGAAGTACATACAGGGGACCAAATGGTAGCTTCTAGAATCTAGCCTTTTCCAAAAAGCCATAGCTGAAGCCAAGGCCCTGGTAAGCAGACCTTGTACCTGCCTGGAATAGTTTTGTATGGTGAGACAGTGCCCAGGAAGTTAGAACTGGGGAGTCCAACTCTAAAAACAGGCCAGTCTCAAGTGGAGTCTCTCAGATATCTGTCCTGGGACCACTTCTTTTTGGAATTTACTTCTCTGAAGTCAAGAGCAATGTCAAAATTTGCAGATGATTGCAAATTAGGAGCTGTCGTTGAATCCCACACCAACTCAAATGTTCTCCAGGAAGGGCTGACACAGACAAACAACTGGTGCCAGAGCCATGGACTAAAATTAGAAGTTATGTACTCACCATAACGTTCCATCTGAGTAGGTGTATTCATTTGTCTGCAACCTGTGGGTTATGGATCCGATATCGGATCCGAACTGGCATGGTTTTCCAGCTATGGATCCAAGCTCTCAGCTCCTCCCCTCACCCATAATGCCCTGCTCTACCCTCATGACCTCAGATCGAGTTTGCCAACAGCAACAACACCCTGACAAGGGTAACAGATAATATGCAGGAAACTGAAAGGCCAGGGGGATAGGAGGGCGGGATGGTTGCAGACAAATGAATACACCTACTCAGATGGAACGTTATGGTGAGTACATAACTTCTAAATCTGAAGTAGGAGATTCATTTGTCTGCAACCTGTGGGACAGAGTCCCCAGCTACCTGAATCTTGGGCAGCCATCATGGAAGGATATTCTGGAGCACCGAGCCAAATGATGCTCTACCCCTAGATGCAAGATCCAACTTATAGTGGGAGATAAAAGTATGAGATGAAGCCCACGTGGCTGCTGCACAAATATCATCTAGAGGAATCCTAGCCTTGAAGGCTGCCGAGGTAGATACTGACCGGGTTGAATGGGCATGAACACCCTCCGGTGGCCTTCCTGAAGCTTGATAAGCCAATAAGATGCACTGTGAAATCCAGCGGGACAAAGAAACTTTAGAAATTGGCTTGCCCAAATTAAATTTTGCAAAGGAAATAAACAACTGGTCGGATTGCCTATGACCAGCCGTCCTGTTTAGATAAAATCTAAGTTGCCTGTGGACATCTAATGAGTGAAGCTTATATTCACCTTTGTTTTCGTATTTAGGGAAGAAAACAGGGAGGTTAATGGACTGATTAATGTTTGCTTCAGAAGCGACTTTAGGAAGAAAGGACGGGTTGGTCCTGAGGTAGACACGGTCCGGATGAAATACCAAGTAAGGAGGTTTAGCTGATAAAGCTTGAAGCTCTGAAACTCTCTTGGCGGATGTAACGGCTACCAAAAGGCTGTCTTGTAAGACAAGAATTTGAGATCCACCGTAGCCGCTGGTTGGCGGTCAAGGCCTGGAGAACCAAAGAGAGGTCCCAAGGAGGAACCGCTTGTTTTACAGGGGCCTGAGAAGAAAAGTACCTTTAAGGAAAATTTTACACAACTTGGCTGACATAAGAGGATTAGAGTCATGGCCAATGTGATAATGAGAAATTGCCGCCAGTTGTACTTTGACTGTGGAACTGCTGGCACCATCGTTAAAAAGAGTGGTTAGAAAGTCAAGCACTAAAGGGAGAGGAACCGTGAAGGGATTCAGGCCTTGCCGCTCCGCCCACAAAGAAAACCATTTCCACTTGCTGCGAGACCTTCCTAGTGGACGGTTTATGAGCTGCCACCAGAATTGCCTTAACAGGTGACGAAATACCAGGAGTCCTGATCAAGAGTGGAACTGGAGCAGCCAAGCGGTCAGCTTCAGGTTGTCCAGATTCGGAGGAGGTATGCAGGATGGATGGGATATCAGATCCGAATGGGATCTAGAATCCAAGGAGGATTCACCGAGTGAGACCTTAGGAAGGGGAACCAGATCTGTCGAGGCCAAACGGAGCAATGAGAATCATTCTGCAACCCACCAGAGAGGCTTTCTGAAGAACTTGGAGCATCAGAGGCAAGGGTGGATAAGCATACAGAAGACCGGGTGGCCAAGCATGCACCAGAGCTCTCTTGGGAACCTCCGGGAGGAGGTATCAGAGCAAAACTGTCGCACTTGGTGTTTGAGGGAGAGGCAAAAAGATCGCATGAAGGAGTTCCCCACCGTGCGAATATGCGTTCTGCTACTTGACAATTGAGAGACCACTCGTAAGGGGTCAGAATGGTGCGACTGAGCTTGTCCGCCAGGATGTTGGACCGACCTGGAATGTGCGTTGCTATTAGAAAGCGGTTGGTGGAGATTGCCCATTCCCAAACTCTCATGGCTTCTCGACAAAGAGGGTAAGACCTTGTTCCCCCTTGCTTGTTGATGTACCAGACCACAGACATGTTGTCCGATTGAATCGCAATTGTTCCCAAGGGAAGAAAGTCCTGAAGTGCTAGCAACGCTAAGAGCACTGCTCTCATCTCTAGAACGTTGATATACAGTAAGGTCTCTGAATCGTTCCACGTGCCTTGGACGGTCCGGCCTGCAAAATGCCCCCCCCCCACCCGAGGCGGGAGGCGTCCGTGGTCACCGTGGCGAGAGGGGGAGAAGCACAAAATGGGCGGCCCCTGTGGAGATCTGGGGAGTGAAACCACCACAAGAGGGACCGCTTGCAAGCCTTGCTGATCGCAATGGGATGATGCATAGGGAGAGCAAGGTATGACCACTGTACTAAGAGAGTCCACTGTAGGATGCGCATATTGAGCCTGGCAAGAGGAAGAAGTGCTATAGCAGACGCCATGGACCCTAGAGCCCTCAGGACCAACTCCAAAGAACTTGAGTGGAGAATGGCCCGCACCTGGAGCTGCAGATTTTGAACTCTGTCCGCAGTGAGGAAGGCTCAGAACTCCTTGTGTCAAGCCTGGCCCCTATAAAATCTAAGAGCTGTGTGGGCCAGGTTGGCTTTCTTTCTATTTATTGGAATGCCCAGAAAACGAGCAAGATGGAGAAAGGAGTCTCGCGGCAATAAAAGTAGATGCCTTGTTGGGGCGATAAGAAGCCAGTCGTCCAGGTAGGGAAACACGTGCACCCTCTGAACCCTCAGGTGGGCCGCTACCACTGCTAATACTTTGGTCAACACCCTGGGGGCTGTGGTGAGACCAAAGGGGAGGACCCGAACTGGTAGTGACTGGCTCCCAGCCGAAGCGGAGGAACCTCCTGGAGCCTGTCCATCAGGATGTGGTAGTGCATCTTTGAGGTCTATCGAGCACATCCAGTGATTTTCTCCCAGAAGGGGAGAATAGATTGCAGAGTGACCATTCGAATTTTTCTTTGGGACTGCCAGATTCAAGAGAGAAAGGTCTAGAATTGGTCTTAGTTCCCCGCCTTCTTTGGCACTAAAAGAACCTGGAGTAGAACCCTGATCCGATCTGGTCTGGGGACGGGCTGGATGGCTCTTTTCTTTAGCAGATGGCCAATTTCTGCCAAAGGCCTCCCGTTGACCGGGTGGAATGTCTGGGAGGGACGCCAACTTTGGAAAGTGAAGAAAGGGATGCGATATCCTCTGGATATGATTTGGAGAACCCAGCGGTCTGATGTTATGGACTCCCATGCCGCTAGGTGCCCAAAAATCCCCGACTGCCTCCAGAGTGGAGCAGTCGGGCAACCCTCAGGGTTGCTGCGCGGCCGTTCAGAGAAAGGTTCCCTGGACCCGAAGTTTCTGGGAGCCCCTCTGCCTCTAGGGCGGCGTCCTCCCTGTCCTCCTCTGCCACGGAAGGACTGGTTGTCCGGAGCAGGCTGGGACTGCTGCGACTTCGAACCACATCTTCTTCTGACCCTTTTGGTTCCTAGAGTAGGGCTTCTGGGGTGCAGAGAAGCGGATTCGACGGCAGACAGCGTCTTCCCGTCCTTCTCGCTCTGGGTCAACGGTTTTGCCAAAGAGAGCAGAACCATCAAAGGGAATGACGCTTTGAAGGGCTCAGAAAATCGCAGTGACGGAGCCAGGCCTGACGCCTAGTGACTAGGCCTGCGGCTCTAGCGCCTTGAGAGTAGCCGCATAGAGGTATTAGTAACTGACCTAAGAGTGGCCATGCGGGTGGAGTGCAGCACCCTGTCCTCCTCCGACATGGACTCTGGGGAGATGCAGCGTATTCTTTAATGAGATCTCGCTGCATCCTAATGACATGTGCCAAGTAGTTCAGCACCCTTACCAAGAAGGTCGCTGAACTAAACATCTGCTTGTCCATCATCCGAGACTCCTTGCTCGGGATGGACTGAGGGACTCTCCTGAGCAAGTTCCCTCTTGGTGGCCGCCAACATGGCATCTACCGGAGGCCCCTTACTCCAATGGGCACGGTCGGACGGTGGGCTAAGGATCCTATCGGGCCTCTTAGGAATTGGCTCCACGGTGTCCGGTTCCTTCCACGCCCTGGTGGTAATGAGGTCCACCAGGGGTCGGCAGGAGGACACCCAAGAGGTAGATGGGCCCACTTCAAATGCCTCCAAGAACACGGACTCGTCCGAGGAAGACTTGGGGCAGACCACCCCCTTATATGGAGCATTTCCATGATGTCTCCAAATGAGACATCCTCGGGGTGACCGTGAGGAGCCTTCCCTTCCTCCAAGTCCGTGTCTTCCGTGAGAGACTCGGGAGTCAATGTGCCTCCGGACATCCTCTGGGGCTGTCAGAGGACTCCTCGCAGCAGCAACTTGTTCCATTGGAGCAACTTGGGGCACAGAAGCGGGCTGTCCCAGGGCCGGATGGTGGAAGCCTGGCCCAGTGCAGAGGGAGCGTCCGGAGACCTCAACAGGGCCCTCTCCACTACATCAAAACCAAAGGATCCCCGAAGAGTGGATCGGAGCCGGCGCCGGATCCGGGACAGTGCGCCCGACACAGACGGCGCCGAGCACTGATCCCGGATCCGAGGCTCGGATCCAGGCGAGGTCGGATCTGATGCACTCGAGGCAGGGTCAGTACTATCGGCGCCGACCCACCCCCAGCTGCTCCAACCCGGATAGCGGTCGGAGAAGGAGCAACGGGTTTGAAAAGGGTGTTGAGCTCCCCAGAGGGGAGGCAAGAGCACTCCCATCTGCATCTGGGCCTGGATGAACCTTCTCATCATCCGTCCAGATCAGCATCGGCTACCGAGGTAGGCCTGGAGTGCCTCCTCGATAGCCTCGGAGATCGGGTCTCCTCCTCCTCAGGTCCCGGTGAAAAACACACTGGGACCGGAGCCGAGAAGGAGGAGACCGAGCCGACAATGGAGCCGACGGAGCCGGGAGAAGCTCACAGCTGGCGGGCCGAACAGAGGTCTCGGCCCGCCGCTTATGGTGCTTCTCCAGCATCCCTCTCCTCCAAACCAGAAACGGGAGGTTGAGTCCCAGGAGGAGGAGGGGGTGCCGCAGAGGGAATATCCGTAGGCACGGTTACTCCGGAAGGAGCGGAGGTCGGAGCCGAGTCCGGTGGTAAAAGGCCCGCCAAAACAAGCTTGGACCTCCGGGGTTGAACCCTGCACAAATGGAACATCCAGATGTGAGGTGTTCAACCCCCAGGCATCTAACACACCAAGTGTGGCCATCAGCTGGGGAAAGCCTGTGGCCACACTCGGAGCATTTAGAAAATATAGACTTATTTTGGTCTGCCATCCTAGTCTAACAAAGAAGTTACCAAACTAAAGTAACTAAACAACCAATACACACACAGGCCCAACACACACACTCGCCGCCAACGAGGGAGGGATAAAACTTTTAGATTAACTCTAAAAAGGAAAAATATCAAAGGGGAAACCTACACTTTCACACAAAAAAATCAATAAAAACTTCAAAATTCTGATTTTAAACAGTAAAACTACCACTTAGCTTGAGAGCTTGAGAAACAAATCCAGTCACCATGCACGGCAAACGAGATCTGAGGTCATGAGGGTAGAGCAGGGCATTATGGGTGAGGGGAGGAGCTGAGAGCTTGGATCCATAGCTGGAAAACCATGCCGGTTCGGATCCGATATCGGATCCATAACCCACAGGTTGCAGACAAATGAATCTCCTACTTCAGATCTAAATGTTAAGAAATGCATAATAGTATCCTTCGGGAAGTCATCCATCCCTGGTAACTATAATGACAATAAAGAAAATCTCTCCACACACCATCAAGCCAAATAAAATTTATTAAAAAACGACAAAGCTTTCGGATATCAAAAACATCCTTCCTCAGTGTCTTCAGGTCCAAGGAAGTCATTGTTCCACTGTATTCTGTATTCATCACACCTATCACCGAGTACAATGCTGCCTTTGGTATGTACCTAACCAGGTACATCCAACAACTGGAACGTCCACAGAGGGTCCTCACTAAAAGAGTACAGGGCATTAGTAACATGTCCTGTGCAGACCACCTCCTGGCCCTATCCCTCTGTTCTGTTGAAGGGAGGTCTATGCCTGGCATACAGGGGATTGTCAGACCCCATTGTGATGGACCTCCTGCATATCCACAAAACAAACTGCAACAGAATTACCTGTTCTAAAGACTTAAACCTTGCCTGCGATATAAATAAGACCTGCTGGACAGACAGGTATGTATCCTAGAGACTACTCTACCAATGAAACAGTCTCCACATCCACATGAAGCAGAGTTCCTCCCCATCCACATGAAGCAGAGCTCCTCACTAACCCAATTCAAGTGCAACTTGAACACTTGAATGGGAAGCAGGAAATTCATCCCTAGTTTGGCACTTGTGTCTCTAATGGACACAGAAAGCTTGCAAATGGTGCATCTCCCAGGCCCCTGTTTACACTTATCAAGTGTACCAGAACTTGTCAGAGATTTGGGATGCATGGCTAGGGTTAATAAGGACCTTGTGGTTGTTAGCCTAGTAAGCACTTAACAACTTATAACAAAAGTTAAAAGCCTCAGACAATCATTTGGAAAGTCTGTTTTGACACAGGTTGTCCCCTTTTCTTACCTTCACAAGAAATGAACAACTAATCTGAAAATCTGAAAGATTTAATTCTGTGATGATAGTACCTGTCTGTGGACATCCAAGATATGGTACCCCTTCTCCCTCAATTTTTTGGGTTCAGGAAAGAAAACAGGGAGATAAATAGTCTGGCTTAAAGTAAAAGCGGATTCTACTTTAGGCATAAAAAAGGATCAGTTCTTAAAAAACAAAACCTATCACTGTGGAAAATGAGATAGGGTTGACTCACCAGAGCTTACAACTCAGATAACCTTCTTGCAGAGGTTGGAGCAATCAATAAAATTGGCAAAACTGTTTTCCATGTTAAGAACCTAGAGTCAGTCAGATTTGCTGGTTCAAAAGGAGCAAGCATTAGCTTCTATAATACAAAATTAAGATCTCAAGGAAGATTCCCAAGGAGGGGCCACTGGTTTTCTTGATGGCTTCTTATGCAAAACCCCTTTCAAGAACATTTTGACATGAGACTGCATTTAAAAGAGAATAATGGTTAAGGTCTTCGTCTCCCATTCACGAGAAAAAAAGTTCAGTCCTGACCTCTGGCCACTGTCTATTTGAAGTTTGCATGCTCTTCCCATGCCTCTGTGGGGTTTCTCTCCCTCCCAAATATGTGCTGAGTGTTTCTATCTCAGAATCACCAAAGAATGGAGCTCTGGACAGCAGCACAGACTCTACATAGTGCCTTATATGGGGAAGAGTTGTATAAACCAATCACTTGGGGCATCTTCTGTGTTGTGCAGTATCCTCAATTTAGGACAGCACAGATCACAGACTACACACAGTATCAGGGCTAGCCACTTGACAGTGTAAAATATGGCTATAGGTGATTCTGTGGTGTGGGAGAGTTATGTGCTACTATTGGCCAGTGTGTGCCTTCCATAAAACCCAGAAGCCCTGGATCAATAAGCTTCTGGCTGACCAGTGTCCAGTTGCCCAGCTTGGGACACCTGGGATAGCTCTGTTGAGTGAAAGCTGGATTTAAAACTAACCAACATGCCAAACATGAACTAACAATTGCTTCAATCACTGTAGGTTCACTTACAGGATGGAGCTTGGAAGCGGATGACATGACGGTAAGGAGGAGGGTGGACAGCCTATGTATCCAGAACAAAAGATGGAAGGGCAGTACAGCAAAGCCACTTGGCTTGGGATCCAGAGTCTACTACTCAGGAGGAGGACAGGCTAAATTTGTGTGGGAAATGTGGAGAGGGAGAGGCTTCAGAAGGCAGTGAGGGATGTCATCAGACTTAGTGACAGACACATGGCAATCAGACTCTAGTCTAATGGTAGGGCAGTATTTATAATCTCAGCCTATGCCCCAGAGCAGGGTTATGATATTGAGGAAAAGAATGCATTCAAACAGCAGTTGTGGAACCTATTAGATAAAGCAGGACAACATGAATTGGTGTTGATAATGGGTGACCTAAATGCACATATCAAGACAGATAAAACAGGATAGGAGGACAGCCTGGGTCCACATGGGTGGGGCAACAGGGATAAAGAAGGAGAGGCCATTCTAGTCTTCTGTCTGGCAAATGGCTTGATAATAGCCAACGCATGGTTCAGAAAGAGAGACAGTCAAAACCTTGCATACAAGAGTGGCCAAAATGCAACTCAGATAAACTTCCTCCTGTTAAGGAAAGGGCACTAGGGTAGAATCAGTGACTGCAAAGTTATCTCCAGTGAAACAGTACTCAGCCCAAAGCATAAACCACTGACTGCCACAATCAGTTGCAAGCAGTGATCACATAAGGCCCTACGGTCAACTGAGATCAGGCTTAAGATATGGAAGTTGACTGGAAAGAAAGTACAACAGGTCAAGGAATTAGTCAGGGTTCTAGCATCTCAAAGAGGAGGAAATAGGTGGAGATGAAGAAGAATAGCAGCACCTCAAAACAGCATGTATGAGGACTACAAAACAGATGTGCAGCCAAGCCAGGTATGAAAATTGGGTACATAAGGAAAGCTGGTGGTGGAATGCAGAAGTCCAGGAAGTCATCAAAAGAAAGGAGGAGTGCAGGAAAAAGCAGGAGATAGAAAACATGGACCAAGCTGGGAAGATATAGTAGTTGGCTAACAAAGAGGCTAAGAAAGGTGTTGCAATATAAAAGAACAAGGCATCAACTGGAAAGTGACTCAGTAGATGGCACAAAAAAAAAAACTCTATCAGGTTGCGAAGCAAAGACAGAAAGATAAAGAAGACAGTCAGACACCCTTCATAAGGGATGTTGGTAAAAGCCTGCTCTCCGGCTCACAAGACATCAAAGGCACATGAAAGGGATACCTCCAGCAGTTTCTGAATAAAGAAAATCCCATATAAGCTGCACTGCTCCAGACACAGCTTATGAAGAGAGAAGAGGAGGAGCCCAGCACAGAAGAATTAACAGCACTAAGGAAAATTAAGTCAGGGAAAGCAGCAGGTTCAGATGAGGCCACAGAAGATATGAAAAAAACTGATGGGGGAGATAGGGGAGAAATGTCTCCTGAGGGTTCTTATAAGAGTATGGAGAGAAAGACATATCCCAGTTGACTAGAAATAAGCATACTAGTGCCAGTGTTCAAGAACAAAGGGGACATTCACAACTGTCAGCAGTACAGAGGTATCAAATACCTGTCACACTGCTTGAAAGTTCTGGACAGGATGATTGATAAAATATGCAGAGTAGTAGAAAGTAAGACGGGAGGTGGGCAGTTCAGATATGAATCAGGATGCAGCACAACTGACCTGATGTTTGCAGTTTGACAGATAGTTACGAAAAATGTAGTGATGATGAAAGAGTCCAACTGGACATTCCTAGACTTAGAGAAAGCCTAAGACAAGGTCCAAAGAAAGCTGATTTGGGCAGTCCTGTGGTGGTTTGAAATTGCAAAAACATTGGTAGAATTAGTGCAAGCTATCCAGAGGTGTGAACATTGGCTTTAGGGGATTGTCACTTTTAAAGTGATATCCTGACCCCATGTGTAAAACTGAGGAAAAGAGGTTGTGGATGGATGTAGGAGACCCCAATTAATCAAGTAAGAACAGCATTTGGTCTCACAGAGGGATTTGCAGTGGGAGTGGGTGTGCATCAGGGTTCAGCTCTGAGACCATTGCTGTTCATACTGGTGATGGAATACATTAGCAAAGAGACTGGAGGAGACAGATCAATAAAGTTGCTGTATGCAGATGATGTGGTATTACAGGAAGACTGTGCAAGAACTTCAGCAAAGGAAAGAGCAATGGAATGCAAAATGGAAGGCACATGGGATGAAACTGAGAACAAATAAGAGCTGTAACGGCAGCAAATGAGGCAAATCAGAAGAATCTGAAAACTGAGGTAGAAGGGAAAAGAGCAGAACAGGTTACCATCTTCTATTATATGGGAGGGATGGCTGAGGAGAAGGGAACTCTGACTGATGAGGTCATAGCTAGAATGAGAGGGGCTGTAGACAATTGGCAGACAGTGTCAGGTGTAGTATATGACAGAAGAATGTCAAAGAAGCTGAAAAGTATGGTGTACAAAACAGTGGTGCAACCAGCACTACTGTATGGTACAGAAACCTGGGCAGTAAAGGCAGAACAGCTGAAGAAGCTAGAGTTGATGGAGATAAAGTGCCTGAGACAGGTGGTAGGATGCACACTGTGGGACACACCAAGATATGAGGACATAAGAGTAGAATCCAAAGTAGCTCCAATTGCAGAAAAAGTCAAAGAGAACACATTATGGTGGTTTGGGCACATGTGCAGAAAAGCAGATGATGATCTGGTATGAAAAATATTTGGGACAGGCATGAGGAAAGAAAGAAAGAGAGAAATCTAGGGCATCCAGCATAGAGGTAGATGGCTTGTGTGAGAGAAGACCTGCGACAGTCAGGCATGAGTTTCGAAGAAGGCACAAGAGTGGCATTGAATAGAGATGGCAACAGCTGAGACAACTCCCAGACCACATGGAGAAAATATGAAAAAGGGGGTTAATGATGATTACATTGAAAGAGGAGGATCCATAAGCAGACATGCTGAAAAGTCCAATAAATGAACATTGACAGAGCAATA
The DNA here is from genome assembly GCF_019279795.1 of Protopterus annectens. NCBI lineage: Eukaryota > Metazoa > Chordata > Ceratodontiformes > Protopteridae > Protopterus > Protopterus annectens. Next base: position 1,068,164,876 of record NC_056729.1, on the reverse strand, counting down.
AGAAAGGCCACAGGATAGGGTATAATTGGTATGGTAGTCAAGAAAAGGTGGCTGTATTTGCAGATTATATTTTATACGTGATAAAACCAGAAAAGGACATTTCAGTGTTGTGGAACATTTTGAGGCAGTTTCAAATCTTTTTGGGATAAAAAATTAATGAAGTTAAAATAAAGGCAATAGCTGTAAATTATGTACCCACACATAGATTGGTTCAGCAATATCCATATTTATGGGGACATGATAAAATGAAGTACTTAGAAGTATGGATTAAAGAGGATTCTGGTGTGGCAGCTAAGGATATATGGAAAAATAGATTAAACAATAGATAATACAAAAACTGAGAAATTGGAAGTTCCATTATATGGATATGGATAGCAGTTAAAATGATTTTAGTCCCTTTAGTTTTTTGCACAGGTCAGGCATATTTTTATCAACCAGAGGAGAAGTTGTGGATAGCAATTAATAAAGAGCTGAAGGACTTTTTCTGAGGGGGAAGATGGAAAGAGTCAAGTGGGATAAGCTGATACTTCAACTAGAACAAGGCGGTTTGGGATTACCCAAGGAGGAAATCCCAAGAAACAAGGAGAGACTGAAATTTTGGATGTAGATCATTAAGGAAAGTAACAATAAATATATGGAATATTATATTCATAAAGTAGCAGAAACTATTCTAAGAATTAAGCCAACATGAGAATGGAGAAAGGAGATTCTGCTGATAGGGATGACTGCAATTAGGGATACGAACAATAGGCTAGAGGGGGTTGGAATTTACTAGAGAAAACTGATAAAAGAACCAAGGTATTGGGAGCAAATAATTAGAGTGGAGAAAGGTAATGGAATAGGAAGAGGCCTAGAATTTATTTGGACTGCAGGCTAGAAATTGCCCTCCCTAAAAAGGACTGACATCAAAGTATATGCAAAGTGAAAGAAATAGAGGGATCCTAAGCAAAAGACCAGCACTGGTAGAGTTGTTAGTAGAATCTACAATAGAAGCTGCTATTAAAAAAAGAATAATTAGTAGAGCATGTAAAATATTGCATGATGAATCAATCAGAGGAGGTAGGAAAGGACTGGGAAGAGAGATTCAATAAGCAATTCACAAAGAAACAATGGGGGGATACATGTATATCTCCCAAATATGCAACAAAAGTCTAGAAGAGTTAGGATTTTTGCTTGGAAGTGTTTACATAGGTATTTTTATACCCCAAGTAGACTCCAAAAATGTTTTCCTCAGGTATACAGCAAATGTTGGAGGTATGATGGAGAAGAAAGAGGTAATTTGGAGAATATTTTCTGAGAGTGTAATGAATGGCAGACTTTAAGATTTCTTGCAGACTACTCTGTGATGGGGACGTCGGGAGGCATACTTTACTGTGCGCATTTCAGTGCAGTTTTGTGTGGAGGGGGTAGCACAAGGCAGGCACTAGGACCTAAGAAAAAGCTAAAGCAGCTTCTTCTCCTTCAAGGAGGGTCATGTGTGAATCATACACATGCTAACAAGGATGCAAGCATATTTTGCACTTGTGCACAATTTAAAATAGCCATTCCGTTGAGAGAGAAGGTAAGCACGTAAAATGAATGGTGTGTGTGTGTGTGTGTGTGTGTGTGTGTGTGTGTGTGTGTGTGTGTGTGTGTGTGTGTGTGTGTGTGTGTGTGTGTTTGTATGCTGAACTAGCCATTCTGTCTGAATGACAGATAAAGTGCATGCGTGTGTGTGTGTGTGTGTTTGCATGCTGAACTAGCCATTCTGTTTGAATGACAGATAAAGTGCATATGTGTGTGTGTGTTAGTTACTGTATAAGAGAGTTGGTTTGTGTCTAAAATTATATTATTTATTTTAAAGGTTCCATCTGTTTCTGTATGAGTGAGAAAGTTGTGTGTGTATGGAATGTAAACTAGATGTTTGTTGTATGAAAGAGAGGGTGACTGCATTGGTATGTGCGAGAAGGTAGGTAGTTAGGTGTGTGTGTGTATTTACATAGCTCTCAACTGTCCAGATTTAGCCTCATAGTTTTGGTCCGTTTCTCATAAAATTTGTGTTTTTCTGGCAAATCACAGAGGACTGAAGTCACTAAACAATGCCCTATATATATTCATATTCTTCAGAAAATACATTCTAGTACAAATCCTGTTATTCTATCAACTTTCTTAGTTAAAAAGAGCAATATTTAAAATATATTCCTATAATATCTCTCAACTGTCCAGATTTTCATAGAATGTCCAGATTTTTGCCTCATATTTTTGTTCCATTTCTTAGACATGGCTTTGTAAGTCAAGCAGAGATCGCCTCTAAGTAGGCGATATGAGACAGAGAATAGTTAGAGTTTTTTGAGTGTCCATATAGGACAAATATTTAAGGCCTAGGATCCTTTCTGTGAGGTACTTTTGCGGCCTCTCCAGTTGTTGCAGGTGTTTAGTGAGGTACATGCCAAATGGGGCATTGTATTCAATGATTGGCCAAATGAGGGAAGAGTAGAGGGAGACAATGACCCCTTTCTTCCTGGATGCAAAACCCTTAGTAACGAGATGTGCCACATAGAAGGACTTTCTGACCACAGTGGCAATGTGGTGGTCAAAAGAGAGGTTGCTGTCAACCTGTGTTCCCAGATCTTTTATAACGCCTTCTGTGTTCAGTGGAATACCATTGATGTGATAATTTATGGGATCTGGATTTTTCCCAAAGGGGATGATGACACATTCTTTGGCACTGAACTTAAGGCCATGGTTCTGACACCAGTCATTGGTCTCAGTGAAGCCTTTCTGTAGGATGTCAACATCACTTGGGGAGTTAATAATAGCTCCCAACTTGCAATCGTCAGTGAACTTTGTCAGCCAGAGTCCCCTCGTGTTGGCCTGGACTTCAGAGAAGTAGATACCAAACAGGAGAATACCCAGGACCAAACCCTGTAGGACTCCACTCGTGACTGGTCGGCAGTCTGACTTGGATTCAGCTACTTTCACAATGTGGTTTCTACCTGTGAGCCAGTTTGCAACCCACCTAGTGATATAGGGGTTGATGCCTAGAGTAGTGAGTTTTTCCTAGGATTCCTGAGTGGGGAATGGTATCAAAGGCCTTGGCCAGATCAAGGTAGGCTGTATGAACCACCTTGCCTTCATCCACAGCTCTGGTGACTGACTCAAAGAAGTTGACCAAGTTGAGCAGGCATGACCTACCCTTCACAAAACCAAACTGTGTGGGATCCAGAGTTTGGAGATTCCCTATATCCTTGTTTATTAGGTCCATGATGATGCGTTCCATAGCTTTGCATATCAGACTCATCAGTCTAATGGGGCGATAGTTCCCAGGGTCTGTAGTCACTCCTCCTTTGTGGAGAGGGATGTCTGTTAGCAGTGCACCATTTGGTAGGGACTCTGGTGATTGACTCAAAGAAGTTGACCAAGTTGAGCAGGCATGACCTACCCTTCACAAAACCAAACTGTGTGGGATCCAGAGTTTGGAGATTCCCTATATCCTTGTTTATTAGGTCCATGATGATGCGTTCCATAGCTTTGCATATCAGACTCATCAGTCTAATGGGGGGATAGTTCCCAGGGTCTGTAGTCACTCCTCCTTTGTGGAGAGGGATGTCTGTTAGCAGTGCACCATTTGGTAGGGACAAAGCCTGAGGTGAGGCTGAGATTGAACAGAGCACACAGGTGAGGTGCCAGTTCACTCTGTAGTTCATGTAGAACACAGCCAGGTATATTGTCAGGTCCCATAGAAGCTGTATTCTTGGCCTTGGACAGTGCTGTTTTAACCTGTGCAGCAGTAATACTGGGTGCCTGGCAATCTACTGGTATTGTGACTAGTCCATGGAGGGGGGTGTAAAGTTGGCACTGAATCTGTCGGCCAGTATATTGGCAATATCTGTTGGCTCGGCAAGTCTGCTAAGTCTGTTTCCATTGTGAGACTGTATTGTTTAGCAAATGGCTCAGTGTTTGTGCTATTTTATTTTGATATCTGTAATAATTGTAGAAGTAAATAAGAAAATAGGTTCCCTGCATCTTTATTTAAAATATCTATGATAATTCTTTCCATGGCTTTACATACAAGACCAGTCAGACTTATGGTCTGTAGTTATCCAGGTCAGTAGAAGGATTAACTGCTGCAGTCCTCCATTCAGTGAGCATGAAGCCAATTAGTAGGCTAATGTTGAACAGTGATTTTCGAGTGCTTGGTAGTTCATGTTTCATGCTATCCAAGAGGTATCCCAGGATATTGTATTATTTATTTTATTTATTTAACATTTGTTTATTGGGAAAGTCCAACTTGGAACAAAGCCAGTTTTCAGTGGAGGCCCAGGGAGAAATGCTCCAGACGCATGTCTTTGAAATGTGGGAGGATACCGGAGCACCCGGAGGAAACCCACACAAATGCAGGGAGGACATGCAGACTCCACACAGAAGGCAGTCCAGCCAAGAGTCGAACCGGAGAACCTCTTGCTGTGAGCCGACAATGCTACCGCTGCACCACTGTGCTGTCCTATTATAATATTATCAGAGCCCATTGAGGTAGTATTCTTTGACTTGGAGAGGCATTGAATACTTATTCACTAGTGATAGCCAGAGGATTTATGGTTGAGCGTGTCTTCTGAGAGGTATTGAGGGGAAGAAGGGGTGAAACCGGGATTAAATTTATCAGCCAGTAGGTTTGCTATATCCTCTGATTCCTTTTAGGTAGTTCCATTTACAACTTGTTCAGCACGCTGTCATGTTACCTTTGAGGTTCATAGGTAGGTACTAGACTATCAGCCCTGGAGCCTATCCAATCCCAGCCAAAAAGGTACCCTGGCTTTTGCCACCCAAGAAAATTATTTTCCTATGCCACTGTCGAGCAGAGCCACAGAGGTGATCCCTGGGTGAATTTCCTATTTCCCATCCAATCATCAAGATTTTTCTTGAAGAGTGCTAATGAGGAGCTTTGTTTGATATAGATAGGTAGTTTATTCAGAGTATGGGAAGTCTCTAGGACAGGAATCTATCCCTCCGGCATGTTCTGTTTATTGTGGTGACAAGGTTTAAGTCCCTAGAGCATGTAGCTCGGAGGGATTGGGATTTCTTTAAGTGGAGCATGTCCAACAGCCCTGGGTTTGACATAGCTTTGCATGTTAGGCAGAGATCACCTCTGAGTAGGCGATATGCGACGGAGTAAAGCTGGAGTTCTTTGAGACGGTCAGCGTAGGGCATCTGTTTGAGGCTGGTAATCCTCTTTGTGAGGTATTTCTGTGGCCTTTCCAGTTGTTGTAGATGTCTTGTGAGGTACATACCAAAAGGGGCGTTGTACTCTATAATGGGTCTAATGAGTGATGAGTAGAGGGGAACAATGACCTCTTTTTTTCTGGATGAGAAACCTTTTGTGATGAGGTGTGCCACGTAGAATGATTTCCTGACTACTGTGGCGATGTGATTATCAAAGGAGAGACTACTGTCCACCTGTGTCCCAAGGTCTCTTATCACACTTTCAGTGTTAAGTATACTACCGCCTATGTTGTAGTTCATGGGTACAGAGTTTTTACCAAAGGAGATGACAATGCACTTTTTGGCATTGAGCTTGAGGCCATGGCTTTGACACCAGGCATCTGTCTCAGTGAGACCCTTTTTATAGAATGTCCACATCGTTAGGAGTTTCGATTATGGCTCCTAGTTTGCAGTCATCTGCGAACTTCGTTAGCCAAAGACCTTCTGTGTTAGTAGTGAACAAAACCGATTAAGGCCTTGTGGTTATCCTTTTGTCTTTCGAGGATATTTCTGCCTCAAATTTGGCTTTGGTGGGCTTGATAAGATTTCTGAGTTGCTTATTTAGTTTTAAGGGGTTTCATACCTTTCTGGGTATTGCACTTCCTAGTTTTGGTCATGGTTTTCCTCCTTTTGTTATACAACTTGATATCGGGATTCCACCAGTGTGGCTTGTTGTTTGAGCTGGTTCTCTGCTTATTCCTTCTGGGTACAGCGACCTCAGTGCAGCTGTTTACATGATGGTATAGGGTTTCTGTAAACAATTTGCATAGTGGTAGCAGAGTTCACATGGTTTTGGGGGATTGAAATTTTAGCATGGTATAAGTCATTAGTACAAGGTTTGCTTTGGAATAACTCCTAAATGTTTGAAGATTAGATGGCATCCACTTGTGACACGTTTTTTGACAGGTACATACCAAAAGGGGCATTACACTCAGTGATTGGCCTAATGAGTGCCAAGTAGAGGGGAACAATTATATGCATGGATCTGGATGATGTACCTTTAGATATAAGCCGTACAATGAAAAAGAATTTCCTTACAATAGTGAATTAGTTGGGCACATTGAAGTCCCACCTTCATGCAAGGGAATGTCTGTTGCAGTCAGGGTTGCCAGCCGTCCCTATTTGAGTGGGACTGTCCTGGGATCAGCACTGCTGGTTTAAATCCTGGCGAAACAGCCCTCCGCTTTTTTTTTTGATTGGCCCATATACTGGCATACGGCCAATCAAAAATCGCTAAACACAGAGCTGCTTGCATTTAATGTGGAACATCAGGCAGTTCCACATTAAACACAGCTCCGTTTTGCGAGTTTTTTATATATTTTGTACCAACATCCCACAACACTGTAGAGCATGTGCTACCTACAGCCTGCCAGTCCTTTAGTCGGCAGCACTACTGGAACACTACTGGAGCTCTAATGAGCCACTACAGGGGTTAGGAGCTGCAAGGGGAAGAAGAGTAATCTTGGGGATGCAAACTGATCTGGCCTAGTGTAAATTGAAAGGTATTTTGTTTTTTGACTTACAGAAGATGTACCTTTGGAATGAAATGTTCATGCATCATGTAAGTAATTACTACTCTGGCATATACATGCAAGTGATCTGTTCAGAGATCAGCAATATGAAGGGGGCGTGGATTGGTCAGCAGTGTTAATGTAGGTGTGGCTTGTTGAGGGGGCAGCAGTCTGGGAGCTGTGAGTACAAATTTCTAAATCCTGGCTACACTCCTGCTCTATGTGAGATACTGGGTGAGCAAATTGATGTAACTAAGGAAATTATATTTTTGAGCTGTACTAAAGAATTGGAATTGCCTAGACATAGTAAGGCCTTGCTGAGTCTAATTATGGTGACTGCCAAAAAAAAAAAAAGCAATTACTGGAAAATGGAAATCAAAGTCTAAACCAACTACACTAAAAGTAGTGACTACAGTAACAGAGATAAAACAACTGAAATTGGGATCTTTAGAAAAGGGTAAGAGCAAACTACATACAGAAAAATGAGAATTGTGGGAACAATACATGCTGAGGAGGAATGAGGTTTAAAAGAAGGCAGGATATGAATGAGCTATGTAATGTTTGACGACAATGACTGGATAGAGAATAAGTGATGTACAATGTTTGCAACTAAAATTATGGCAATATGGTTTGTTTTCATATAAATCTATGAGTGTCTATGTCATATGTGATAATTTAATAAAGACATTTCTTGTTTACAAAAAAAAGAAAGGCCATAGGATATTAACTTGCACAAATATTGCAGAATCAGAGAGCAACTAGCCCTGAACGGATGCTGGGTTATGTTGTTGACACCAACTAGAAAACCTTTTCCATTTGCTAATATACTATTTTCTAGTAGCAGTCTTTCTTGCCTTCATTAGTACCTGCTATATGTCTTCAGTAGACAGGTGCCTAAAGGGAATTAAGACCCTATCATCCAGGCAGTCCAAGTTGACTGATGTTGGGGTGTATCAAACACATCTGTTCTTGTGTGACTAGTCTGTGAGGAAGCTTGTGGTAATTGCCTCTGGCCATTTCCAAAAAAAAAAAAAACATGGCTGTTTGGACCAAAAGGGAGTTACCACAATGATTTTTAGTGAGTCTTTCTGAATCTTCATAAGTACTCTGGATATTAGAGAAAAGGGTGGAAAAGAGTACAGGAACAATCCTGTTCAAGAAAAAGAAAAGCCATCTGTCTTCCAGGCCTTCTTGCATGTAATTCTGGAATAGAATCATGCTAGTTGACTGTTCAGAGAGGAGGCAAAGAGCTTAGCTTAAGGATCTCTCCAAAGATGGGTCAAATCTTTAAAGACTTCCTGATCCAGCTTCCATTCATGAGGGTCTGCCCTAGTCCTACTTAGCTTGTCTGCCACACAGCTTTGCTCTGACAGAACAGAGGATGCCTGTAGAGTGAGTTTGGGCTTTGAAGCTATATCACAAGTTAATATGGCTAGTTAGACAAGGGGGGCATGACCCGATTCACTTTGCTTGATGATGTAACACACGACTGTGGTACTGACTGTAACCACTTGAAGAAGATGTCCCAGGAACCAAAGATGGTTCAGAGAGTTGAGTGCCTTGATCAGGCCAGGCATCTCCTTGATATTTATGCACATGCATCTGTCTTTGGTGTCCCACACCCACCTCACTTTTATCCCTCCTAAAACTGTTCCCCAAAGTCCAAAGAGTCTGTGGTGATGGACTGCTTTGCAGCAGGGAGGGCGAAGGAGAGACCTAGATTTAAGGGGATATCTGTTTTCACCAAAAGATTTCTTTTCTGACAAACCCCAGCACTTTTTTCAGACCAAAGATATTTCAGATACCATTGTATCTTTCTCATGTGGAGTTTTGCCAGTGGTATCAACAGAATCATAGATGCCACAAGACCCAAAATCCTGAGGTGTTCCCTCACAGTGACCAAAGCCTCTAAGAGGAAAACCTCAGAAATAGATCTATTTTTTCCAGTGGAAGAAAAGCTCTTTGATCTGAGGTGTCTAGTTGACATCCCAGAAATATAATCCTGTCTGAAGGAGTCAAGAAAGACTTTTAAATGTTCTTTTGGAATCCCAACTTACATAAGAGATCTCACACCCAAGAGAGAATGAGATTCCTGATACTTTGAAAAAGACTCTGGAAAGGTAAGCAAGTCATTTAAATATGGGGAAAATGAGCTATAACTGGAGCTATACATTTTGTGAACAGTCCTGGTGAGGTGGTTAGTCCAAAGTGTAGGGCTGATAACTGATAATGGGATCCAGACATACAAAAAACCTTAAGAAACAGTTGAAGTCTGGATGAAAAGGGATGTGATGATAAGTATATTTTAAGTCTAGTGTTGCCAGGAAAATTGAAAGAGGAAGAAGCAACAGGTTGTTAAGTTACATTACTCTGAATATAGGCACTATCACAAATAGGTTTAAGAAAGAAAGATCCAGAATTGGTCTCCAAGCATTTTCTTTCTTTGGCACTAGGAACATCCTTGAATGAAAACCCCTTCACACCTGGGAAGGAGGAATTGGTTCTATCACTCCTTAGGACAGCATGGGATGAAGAACTGGTGGAAACAAAATAGTCTGATCAAGAGGATGACGAATGACCCCCAAAGGAGGAATTTCCTCCTACTGCCATCTATAACCTTGCTGAAATATTTTCAGAACCAATTTGCCTGAAACCACCCATTGCCAAAGAGAAAAACTGAGATTCAAACTTTATGGAAAAAAAGACCAGGGTAGGAGGGGGTCACAAGATCTCTTGAATAGTCAGACTTCTTGGACTGTCCTTGGATTTGTGAGGTTCAAAGCTACTTTTTGCATGTCCCTTATCATTTTTCTGTTTATCTGTATTTTGTTGAGACTATTTTTTTTTTTTGTCAAAATTGGATCAAGAGGTAGAAAACTGCTTGGAAAAGCTGGAAAAGGATGGCTGAAAAATCGGCTAGATTCACTGGATCAGCTTGCCCTTTTCATCAAACATTCTGATCACTTCTGCAGCAGAGAGGCCAAACACTAAATATCTATCCAAGGGAGAATTTATAATCTCATTTTTAACATCATCTGTGAGGTTCTGAGAATGTGATCAAGCAGATCTCCTAAAAATAGTACCAGTGGTCATAGCCCTGGAAGAAGAATCAGCAGTCACACAAACATTTTAAACAATGAGTATCTGTGCAACAGATGATATTTAAAGCAGATTTTTCCTCACAAGAAACTGTAGCTAAAACATTCCTCATACTTTCACTATGTCAGAATGAACTTAAACATATGAACCTGACAATTCAAAATTTTGAAAATCAAAGCTGCATAAGCATATATCTTTCCCCCATACCTATGGACAATTTTCCCATCCTTATCAGAAAGAGTAGGATTGGCATTAACTAAATGATTAGCAGCAGTGGGATCAACTAAAGCTATATCTGCTGGTCAGGTTTAGGAACAGTGCATAAAAATGTAAAAGACAAACATTTATACATCCTACCTGGCTTTTTGAGGGGCAGCTGGCTGACTAACAGGAAAATTTCAGACAGCACAAACACACACAACCTCAAAAGCAGACAGAACAGGAGGAATGGGTTAGGGTCTGGAAAACCTTCACTATAGAAAAGGGCATCATTTTCCCAAATGAGAAGGTAGAAAAAAAGAGGCAGGTAAAAAGGAAGAAATCAAAACTGAACATAAAAGGACTGAAGAGCATTACTGTAAGAAAAAAGGAGGAGAAGGACAGACATTGATAACATGGCTCAAGCTGTGGATGTACAAAGCAAGCTGGATGAGAACTGTATGCTTGCACATGTAACAAGCAATGAAAACAGTGGGATTAATAAGACTAATGGTGATGAAGCTCATTCCTTTGTAACAATTGCTAGAGTAGATATTGCTGAATTAGAAGTTGAAGAATCTTCAGATCTTGAGGATGTGAGGTAGTCTTCAGAATGCCTTAATGTAAGGAAGTACAGATCTGTTTTTGTACATGTCGGTACAAATGATCTCATCATAAGGACTCTCTGACTGTTAGTAGGGAACTCAGCCCTCTTGGATAGCACATCTTGTACAGGTGTTAGGATGTATTTTTCACATATCATATATAGAAAGAATCATGTCACTATGAATGAAAAATATTTTGGGGTAAATACCTACATGAAAAAAATGTCCTGATTTTAAAAATGGAAATGTGTAGAGCATCTGAGCCTAATTATAAGCACAACAGCAGATATTTTACAATATTTGACAAACAGTAGGCAGGATTTTTGCCAGGTCAAAATGTAACAGTTTAACAGATAGCAACATTTGATGCATCGCTGATGGTTGTTAATGTTAGGAACAAGTTTTTTTTCCCCACAAGATTGATGTTATTGTTTGTGAAACATGGGTAAAGAATAATGACTGGTAACCAGTTCTGTCAGGGTATAAATGTTTTACTGTAACTGACAAAGAAAAATCAGGTGGAGGTGTTACGATAGGAATTAAAGATCATTATGAGACCTGTGATTATTAAATGTTCAATGATAACACCAACACACTGTGTAACTGTGACAATAAATACAACCCTGAAACATATAACAATTGTTGGAGTGTATACACCACTAAAGTCAAGTGCTGATGACCCAGAGGAATTTATACATTTCTTGCATGAAACACAAGAGGGAAGAATAATAGTGGCTGGGGACTTAAATTTACCAGAAAGAGACTGGAATAATACTGATTCAACAACATTAGTAAGGAAATTATTTATAATGTATGTTCAGCAAGAGCAATTACTTCAGACTATAGAAAACCTACCAGGGAACGGAACATACTAGACATTGTTTGTGTTCCTAAAGAAGTTACTGTTACGTCATGTCAGGCTTTATCACAGTTGATTTACAGTGTTGTATGGTTACAAAGGTTAATTTGTTGGTAGATAGTCCTGCCAAACTTAAATCTAAACCAATGCACAGAAGATTAATAACATATTATATGGAAGTAAAACAGTCACTATATAAAACTAACTGGAGTTATGTGTTTTGTGGAAAAACTGCAGAAGGAAAGTGGAAAGTTTTGAAATGAAAATTGTTTGAATGCAAAAATTAAAAAAAAAAAGTTTAACATCATGATCTGGCCACACAACATCAGGAGGATTTATTTCCATAAGTGTGAGATACGTGATTAAGGTGAGAGACACAAAATATAATAATTAGAAAACAGGTCAAACTATAACTTTGAAAATTGAAATAAACAAGCTGGACAAACAAATTAAACATAGTGTAAAACAAGATCAAGAAAATTTTGAAGAAAATGTATACAAAGATATTGAGCATAACAGGAAACTGTCAAATCTATAACCACTAGAGCCTGCTATGAACAGTTTAAAACACAATAACCAACCTCCTAAAGAGGAGCAGCGCTTTTTCCGCCAGTAACACAGCCAAAGATTTCACTCAAAGGCCAAGCCTCTGAGCTCAAAAGAAGTTAATTAACACTGACTCACATCAGTTAATTATAATTAAGCAAGTTCAACCAGTTCTTCTTTTTCTCTTTTGTCAGTCATCACATCCAAACGTAGAAAAACAACAATGGCTCCCTCTCTTTTTTTTTTTAAAGGCAGTTTTTCAAAATTTTTTTATTCGCTTGGATGTTATGAGAGAGTTTTATTGCTGAAACTTGTTAGCAGTTGCCTGCTTTATAATCATGTTAGTGCTGAATAGGCAGTTTCCTATCTTTGTCAAGTGTTCTGAGGCTCAGCATTGGCTTTCACCAATTAGTGTGTGACTGGCTGACTAAGCAGCAATATGCTGAGAAAGGTTATTGTGTCATAACAGGAAACTATTTTGAATATAAAATGTGGAAGGGGTAAATACATAAAAATTGATAAATTTTAGAATCTACACACAATTTATTCCCAGACATAACAGCGTATAGATATATTTACAAAATATTTACAAAATCTCATGCAAAACAGTTTGGTTCCACAAAGGGGGTGATAAGTTCTCCTAGTGACATCCAGGTAACCTCAGATACTGAAATCAAATTAAATTATATTGAAAAAGAACTATGCAAACAGGATCCAAACAAAGCACAGGGAGGAGATGGAATTAGTAATAATGACTTGAGAATACTTCAGCAAGAACTTAGAGTAACATTATTTATATTATTTACTAGTTCTTGTAAATATGGGGAGATTCTTCAAGATTGGAGATATGCGCTTATTAAACCTGTCTTTAAAGGAAAGGGGAGTAGGACAAACCCAGAAACATATAGAACCTTAAGTCTACTTTCATGTTGAGGAAAAAATAATGGAGAAGGTAATATTGGATAAGTTACTGTCAGAAATGGAAAGGTTGGGACTTGAAACCATACATATATCAGCATGCATATGTTGAAAAAAGATCTACTACCACCAATAACTTTTAGTTATGTACTCACCATAACTTCAGATGTTTGGGATCCATCTCGCCTACATTCTGAATGATGGGTTCGGAGCCGATCCCTCGGCTCCTTATGCCAAAGAGCGAAGTCTCTTATTGGCTGAGCTTACTATATCCCAGGATGCACCACTACCAGTCCCCAGATCTAGTTTGTCCCACACGCATACCCTGCTTATATAACATCGTCAGATGAAACAAGATAAAACAGTTGAACTCAAAACCGTTCAATCTCTTCTGATCTGCAAGGCAGGGGAAGGAAGATGGATCCCAAACATCTGAAGTTATGGTGAGTACATAACTAAAAGATGTTATGTGATCCTATCTCGCCTACATTCTGAATGATGGGACAGCCCTAGCACCTGAATCCTGGGTGGCTCACTGGAAAACACTCCTGAGTACCGTGGAACCAAATGATGCTCGTCCTTTAGATGCCACATCCAATTTATAGTGGGAAATGAAAGTGTGCGGGTTGGACCAAGTAGCGCAGCACAAATCCGATATAGCGAGCTTGGAATGAAAGGCTATAGAAGTAGCCATAGCTCTGGTAGAATGAGCTTTGATAGATGATGTAAGATGTTTATTCGAAGAAGAATAGGCCTGAGTTATGCAATCTCTGATCCATTTTGAGATTGTAGCTTTTGTGATGGTTTGGCCCAATTTATTATCTGAGAAGGACACAAACAACTGGTCTGACTTACGAAGTTGCTGAGTCCTGTCTAAAGGAAGCGTAATTGCCTGTGAACATCCAATTTATGGAGAGTGTATTCTGCTTCATTAGAGAATTTTGGAAAGAAAACTGGTAGTTCTAGAGACTGTTGAAGACAGAAACTAGAACAAACCTTTGGGACAAAGGATGGATTAGGCCTAAGTGATACTCTATCCTTGTGGAAAATCAAGTACGGTGGTTTAATAGACAGGGCTTGAAGCTCTGAGACTCTTCTTGCAGAAGTAATAGCCACTAAGAATGCCGTTTTCCAAGACAGATATTTTAATTCGCATGTAGCAGCCGGTTCAAAGGGGGGAGATGTTAATGAAGCACCAAATCAAGATCCCACGGAGGTGCAGGATGAAAAACTGGTGGTCTTAACAGACTCGCACCTTTAATGAACGTTTTGCATAGTCTGCTGCTCATCAAAGGAGGATCCGTGGATTCATGGAATTTAGAGATAGCAGCTAGTTGGACTTTAATAGTTGAGACAGAAGATCCCTGATTAAACAGGGATGTTAAGAATTTCAAAACCTCTGGGACAGGAGCAGTGATAGGGTCTAAGCCCTTGAGTTGAGCCCAGATAGCAAACCTCTTCCACTTACTGAGGTACAATTTGTTAGTGGTGGGTTTGTGGGCGAAGATAAAATGTGAACAACTTCCGGGTCTAGTGTGTGTCTTCTAACTAAGGTTGGAAGTGGAGGAGCCAAGCTGTCAATTTCAGAGATTGAAGGGACTGATGCCAATGTCCCGACTGATGGATTAGCAAATCGGGATCAGGTCTAAGGTCCACGGATCGTCCACTGCATGCTTTTTCAGGTAAGGAAACCATATCTGACGAGGCCAGTATGGGGCAATCAGAATCATTGAAGACCCCAGTTGAGAAGCTTTTTGAATAACTTTGGGAAGGAGTGGAATTGGAGGAAAGGCATAAAGTAGCCCTGTTGGCCAAGGTTGTGCTAGAGCATCCATGGCTGGTACTTCCTGATGTGGAATCAAGGAGAAGAACCTTTGGCACTTGGTGTTTTGTGGAGTTGCAAATAGGTCGCAGCACGGCGTCCCCCATCTGTTGAAAACCTGGGCTGCTACTGTGCGGTTTAGAAACCATTCGTGAGGAGAGAGAATTGTCCTGCTTAATTTGTCCGGTACATTTGACTTTCCGGGATGTGGGTCGCTACCAAGAAGCGGTTGGTAGCTACAGCCCATTCCCACACTCTCATGGCCTCTCTGCAAAGGGGATACGATCTGGTCCCTCCTTGTTTGTTCAGATACCAAACCACCGACATGTTGTCTGTGTGGATGGCGATGATGCCCTGAGGAAGAAACTTGTGTAAGGCCTGTAGGGATAGAAGTACAGCCCTCATCTCCAACACGTTGATGTGGAGAAGAGCTTGTCCGAGCCAGGAGCCCTGAACTAGCCTGCCCAGACAATGCCCCCCACCCTATCTGGGAGGCATCTGTCGTCAGGGTAACCACTGGAGGGAGAACAAAGGGTTTTCCCTGATCCAAGTTGGATGTCTGAAGCCACCAGCGAAGGTCCCTTTTGCATATTTCCGTAATCATGATGTGATGATTGAGGGAAGATCCTGAAAGGACCATTGAGTTGATAAGAGCCACTGAAGAATCCTCATGTGTAATCTTGCTAGAGGAACTAAAAGAACCGTGGCAGACATTGAGCCTAAAACCTGTAGGACCATCCTGGCTGGGGCTTTGGATCTCGAGATCAGAGCTTGAACTTGGCCCTGTAAAGTTCGGATCCTTTCGCCAGGAAGAAAGACGCATCAATCTTGAGTCTATCTCTGCTCCTATAAACTTTATGCGTTGAGAGGGCAGCAAGACAGACTTTGACCAATTGAATGTAATCCCTAGGGAAACACCCAGGAGATGGTGGCTTTGAGGTTGTCCATTAGTAGATGCCTGGTGGTGGCAGTCAGGAGCCAGTCGTCGAGATAGGGAAACACTTGGAATCCAAGACTTCTCAGGTGAGCCGTCACTACCAAACACTTGGTGAACACCCTGGGGGCTGTGGTGAGACCAAAGGGCAGAGCACAAAATTGGTAATGACTGACTCCCAGGCTGAAGCTACCTTCTGGACGCCTGATGTATCGTCGGCGCCCTTGAGGTCTATGGAGCACATCCAAACATCCTTCTCCAACAACGGGAGAATGGATTGTAACGTGACCATTCGAATTTGGATTTCGTGGACGGATTGGTTCAGTCTGCTGAGATCCAATATTGGTCTCAGGTCCCCTGTCTTTTGGCACTAAAAGAACCTGGAGTAATTTCCTGATCCGATCTGGTCTGTGGGGACCGGTTGGATGACTCCTTTTCTAGCAGCTTTAAAGCTTGCTGCTATTTCCCTTTGACTGGGTGGTGGGTCCGATTCTCTTGGACGGTGGGGGTGAGTATTTGAATGGGATGGTGTAACCTCCGCAATGATCCGGCACCCATCTGTCCTGTGATTGACTCCCAGGCTTTTAGGTGCTTGGCAAAGCGACACCCGACTGGCTCGAGCAGCACAGCGGGCAATCCCTCATGGGTGTGGGAGGCTGAAGAGCCACGAAAGGACTCGCGGTCTCCAGAATTGCGGGCCCTCTGCCGCCTCCTCTGCCTCTGGACGGGAATCTTCCTGCTGTTGGGAGAAAAACTTGCGAGATTTTGAACCACACACTCCTTTGGCCTTGGGGTAAGGCCGAAGGAGTGGACGGGCACCAGATAACGTTTTTCCTCTTGCTCACAGCGGTAAGGGTGTCTTTCACCTTGGGTCCAAACAATGAGGACCCATCAAAGGGAGCGTGAAGGAAGACTTGAAGGCTTCCGCAACTGACACAAGCGGAGCCAGGCTTGTCACGCGCCTGTGGCCGCATAGGAAATGAGCCTCATGGACGAGTTAGAAATTGGATAGCCAACTGAGAGCTAACCGACTGGGCTAGCTGCTCAGGTAGGTTACCGAGGAATCTGACAACTCCTTGACCAGATCCCTCTGGTAAAATGTGCCAAATAATTCAGAGACCTTAAGGTAAAGGCCGCTGAAGTCAGGATGCTTCCCTATCCATACTCCTAGACTCCTTATTAGGAGGATGGATGGACGCTGAAGCCTCTGCCACGTCCTGTTGTGTAGCAGATGCCACCACCATGGCATCTACAGCCACGCCTTTAGTAAGGAACTCCTTCTCGGGGGGCAGATAAAATTTATTTGGACGAGAAGGACTGGTTCCAGTATCTGGGTGTTCTTCAACAAACTAAATCCAGAAGCTCGTCGGAGACACCCAGGAGGCGGAGGGCTGAGCCCCAAAGGCCTTGAGGAGCACTGACTCGTCAGCAGAGGGGGTTTGGATATCCAGCCGCCTCGTTGTTTGAGGATCTCTAAGATGTCTGCAAATGAGACATCATCCGAGGACGACTTCGGGCACCCCTCTGCATCATGCATATCAGTGTCGGATGTAATAGACTCGGGGAGTCCACGTGCTTCCTCTTGCACGATCTCTTGGGGTTCTTCTGAAGACAACTCGAAGAACCTGAGAGGAACTGCCAAAGACCCAGTCTCCACGCCCAGGGAAGGTGCTGGTCAAGAGGACTTGGCCAAGGCACTCCTCATGGCCCTGAAAGCCGGACCCCAGAATCCTGGGAGTGTCGGACTCCGTGATAGCCGACGGAAGTCCCGCGCACCGAGGGGAGGCTCGGAACCGAGCATAGGTCCCAAACATCACCCCGGTCCAGCCGAAGTCCACCAAACTCGGACCCGAAGGTTGGAAGGGTCGGAGCCGACCCTGAGATCTCCACCGCTCCAACAGCACCTGCTCCGACGGAGCCGAAGCAGTCGGAGGAGGAATGGCAATAAACCAGCTGGGTCGGAACCGAAACAAATTTTTGGAAGACTGGGGACTGGAACAGTCTTTGGAGCACCCTGTCTATATCAGAATCCGACATCCTCAAGACCGAGAGGAAACAGAACGGGTTCGAGAAGGTCTCTCCATCGGCCCCAAAGGGCTAGGGGACCGGCTCCGAGAGCAGGAGCCGGGTGACCCGCCTCGATGCCCCAGCCATCAGCTCCGGCCAGAGGAGTCGATACTGGTGGCATCGAGGCAGAACCTCGGGTCTTTGGAGCCGAAGGAGAGGCCTGCCTAGTTTTGGCAGTCGGATCCGACGGACTGGTCGGAACCGAGAGGATGCCAAGGCTTCTTCAAAGGAAGGTTTAACTAACCCTTAAGAATCAATTTATTTTTCTCCTGGAGGACCCTTGAGGAAAAAGTGACATACACTGCATGACTCCTGCAAGTGCTTTGCCCCGAGACAATATACACAGATGATCGCTGTGATAGACATTTTAAACCTTTTTAAAGCCGAAGGCCTAGGGGTTTGAGACATGATGTTACACTCACTTTGACAGGAAAGTAAACAACTAAACTCTTGCTGATGATAAAGCTAAGCTTACTGCAAACACTTCCTGTAAAAAGGACAGGAACTCTAAACCAACTATAGAAACACTAGAGACCCTGTAAGTATTAAGGGTTAACAGTCCGGGGGCCCTGGATGGAGGGGGAACTCAACCCAATCACACACAACAATTTTACAATCCAATCAAAGTTAGCTTAAAACAGCTTTTGTGAGCAAAATAAAAAACTGACAGAAAAGTTAGTTAATAAAACTACTCAGCCCAGCCAGCTCGAGACCACGGGGAAGCGGCAAACGAGATCTGGGGACTGGTAGTGGTGCATCCTGGGATATAGTAAGCTCAGCCAATAAGAGACTTCGCTCTTTGGCATAGCCGAGGGATCGGCTCCGAACCCATCATTCAGAATGTAGGCGAGATAGGATCACATAACATCATGACATTCTATAATAATATAACAACAGCTATGAAAATGTATGCTGTGATGTAATTTATATAGATTTAACTTCAGCATTTGATAGGGTCATACACAAGACACTGATCAATGAATTAGAACAATTAGGTGTTGATGTACTTTTGATAAAATGGATAGCTGCATGGCTTACAAATAGGGCATGGCAAGTATCATACAGTAATTGGACAGGTGAAATTCTTGGTTATAATCAGAGAGTCCCACAAGGCTCTGTCCTAAGCCCATACTTGTTTAGATTGTATCTTTCAGATCTATATTTTTAAACTGAGGTGCTCTACAGTCTGTATGCAGATAACCTGAAGCTGGATAATCTGATTACATGTGTTACAGATAAGGCATGTCTGCAAAAGAACTTGACTAAGCTGACCAGCTGGGCACAGGAGGATAATATGCTGATAAATACATCAAAAGTTAGCATATGAGATTTGGCAGTAATAAATTGAAAGATGAATATTTAATACAGCACACAGTGATTGAATGCAAAGTCATTTAAGAACATGGGTATATGGGTAGATTCAGCTTTTGAGTTTTCCTAATTACACCAACCAATTGGTTAATGATAGTTATATAACTATACAGTGTATAAAAAGACTTATAAGTTAGTTACATTAGACCCAAACAGGAGTTTGGAATAACAATATGGAAACCTCATAAGAAAGTAAACTGGAAAGAGTACAGCAGAAATATACCAAGAGCATCCATTGATATGAAAATTGAAGTTATTAGGAAAGACTAAAATATTTGAACTTATACAGTGTCTCAAATAGAAATTTACGAGGAGACCTTATTCAGGTATATAGGGCATTTAGAGACAACTACCTCAGGGAATGTTTGGGGTTATCAAAAAATAGTAGCAAGTCATCAGATAATCTATGTAGAAGGTCTAAAAGGAATGCTAATTGTATTGATTTGTTCTCTGAGAGAACAGCTAATTCATGGAATAGACCACCAAATTACATTAAAGCAAACATTAGTTTAGATATTTTTAAAAGAGCCTGGGCACTTATTACGAGAACAGCTATTCTGATATATTTGCAGGCTAGAAGATCATTGATGCCTGTGCTTGAAATATTTGTATGTATGTATGTATGTTTACCCCACATCATGTCATTAATGTTTGGAAGGACAGTAAAAGGGGAAAAAGTAACTAAGTAAAACAGTTTTGTTCTTAATATTTGTATAATTTGTATAAAACATTTCATGATGTGTAATGCATGTTATGTAGTAAAACATTTCAGTGATTGTTGTATGTGATATAGATACTAAAGCAAACAGGTAGGAAGGTGGGTTACTTCACCTGCATACCTGCCTTACTTATATATGTAACTCCATACAAACATGGGAAAAGCAAAACAGCCTCCAATGGTACAAAACAGTTACAGCACAAACTGCAGCATTTGCAGTTTCAGCAAACAATGGGAACAATGAGAAGGCAAACTTGACCACGTGAGACAAGCACAAGATAATGGTCAACTACAAGGGCAACTTGTAATGCCCTGATGCACCTCACCACTTCTGTATCAAGAGAGAAAGTAATAAAGCAGAAGGGGAAAGGAGTAGAGAACAGAATATTTCCTGCAGCCAGAGTTCTACTTACAGATCTAGCATTGCGATAAATATCTATAACTGTTATATCTGTTACTACTGTTGACCTCTGTCTCTGAAAAAAAAAAAACAGTAAGACAACAGAGTCCTCAGCTCAATCCTACAAAGAGCATATATTGTTAAAGAGTTGTAAAAAGGGAACAGTCTAAGTATGGCATGGATAGATTACAAAAAAGCATTCAAAAGTAGTGTTAATAATTTAAATTGCTACACCCAGCAATAATAATGTCTTACATGCAGAAAGACACAAAATTTTAAAATACCAGGATTTGCAAGCAGAAATGAGAGCAATGTGGATATTTACATATGCTACCAAAACACATAACCTCACATGAACTTCAGGAAAAGGCAATTCTGGGCACATTGCAAGTGCTGAGAAGAACTCTTTTGGCTAACATCAAAGACTGAAGCAATCCTGATTTCATGTACTTTAATTATGCTTAGGAATTGGGTCAATTCCCATCAACCTATGTAAAAACCTAAGTATTTGGAGAAATTATACTGACAGTAGCCCAGATTGTCAGAAACAAATTACCAACTTGCTTTTTGCATGCAGCAGAAATATTGAAGGATGCAATAAGAGGTCAGCATATTGGGAATATTGAAACCCCAAACTTTTCCTGCAGGAACTCTGAGGCAAAATTTAGATGAAGGAGAATATGTGAACAAGAGAAGAATTACTATCAAGAATTTATTGAATCCTTTCTAGCAGGAAAATCCCAAGTCTTGGTATTTAGGAAACAGCATAGAGTGTGACATGCAATGTCTAGGTACATGCACTGGGAGGAAGAGCAACTAATGTGTGCATCTCTTTAGTATTTAAGCCTCAAAACATGTTATGACAACTTGTTATTAATCATAATCTATTTAAAGTATCATCATCTATCTGCTAAGGAAGGGAAGGTAGAAATGGGTGCCAGAGAAAGACAAATGTCACACAGTAAATGGGTCTGGTATAGAGGTACCAAAGGTAGGGAAGGAGCCCACGGGAGGCTCAAACTCAAACAAGATGAAGAATCATAGCAGTGAAAGAATATTAGGTTTCATGAGGAATTTAAGTTTAGTCTTCCCTAAATAATTTGCCTGTTTTCTTAGACTTGGCAGTCCAGGAGCATGCATGCATGTTTTGGGTATTTTTTGTTGAGTCTTTGACCCAAATAAGTCTTTTGCTTTAAAGACAAAGCATCTGCAGTCTTGGAGGAAGAAAGCGTTGAATGTAATTTTGGAACTTCTGAGAAACTGAATAATTCTTAAGAACCTTGCTATGCTGTCATTTAGTCATTACTGAACTGTTTGCAGATAAGGTACTCTTGAATGTTGTACATGACACCTAAACAAATCAATCATTTAGACTGCTCATCTGAGTGGAATGTTTGCAAAAAAAAGGAGTATGTTTAACAAAACCAACCAAATGAAAAGACAAATGCCCACAAAAATATAGTCAAATGAAAAACAGAAATAGAGACAAGGAGGCAAGTTTTGAAGTTTATTCAACATAAGGCAAAGCATCAAAGAAGAGAGACAGAAAAAAAAGGAATGACATGACTCAAATTCACTGGAAATCCCAAATTTGCAACTTGGGGCTATTCCAATTATCTGAAGATTTTTTGTACTGAGAAAAATGGAAATGTATGTTAGATCAGTGTGTTACGGGGGTGGGGGCAAGCAGACTGAAAAAGTTTTATGTATGCAAGGCCTAAAGCCTACTTATTCTTGCAGCCGGAGTGGTCTAACACTATCTTGTTTTAAATGTGACAGTGTTAAGAGTTTTTACAGCTACAGGCTTCTGGAACTACTGATATTGTTTTATTTTAATGTTTCTTCCAGAGTGCTAAGAGCATTGCCTGTGGGAAGAATTCCTTAAGGATGCCTAATTACATACTGAATCCCAAGTCCATTTCCACTCACATACTATGACTATTTAGCCAAGTTATCTAGATAACTGGATTCTGGTTGTGAAGGAATAAGGTACAAACCACAAACTGCTATATGAGAGAACAGGGATTGTAAAGGGTTAGAGACAAGCTCAGACTACTTTTAGTGTGGGGAAAATAGCTACCCGTTTTTTTCATATTTTGTAGTTTACAGAATGCAGAGCTCATACACAAGTCTATTCATCTACAGCAGCATGTCTCTACAGTGGAAACTCACAATATTTACTAAGTGCTCACAAAAAACAATACTTCAGCCTATTTGCTTATGCATAACATTACTGCAGTTCAGTCATTCTCATGTTTGCTGATTTACTCAAACACCCTTTGCCTGTTTAGCAAAAAATAACTTATGCCTTCCTCTTAATGATGAAAATATCTTGACTTATTTAAGCCAAACAAAAATGTACTAATTTTGACTGGAATCCTAGTTAAGTAACCTCAAAAAGCAACAGTCCTTGTAATCACTTGGCTATGAAATTCTTTATGTTGGACTTACTACAACCCTAGCAATACAATTATTTCTACAGACAAATCTTAAGCCTCACTCTACTCAGTAAAGTTAGCGCAAGTTAAATGGAGTCACTCTTTAAAACCGCACTGCAGCTGCTTACTTATTAGCTTGTCTATAGCTAGGACAAGTGTGGCTGTTCTTTAATACCTCCATTTCTTAAAAAGGGAGCTATTAAATTCTAATTTTCCATATTTAGCTTTATAAAGTCTGAAAATGAGCCAGCCATTAAGTTGTAATTATACACCATGCTCACTGATGGCTCAATGAATTTCATTTACGGCTACATTTCTTACAGTTCACAGCTGCCTACAAGTACCATCTAGCTTTAATATATATACAGGCACTTATAAAACTGATTGAAGCAACTAAGCTACCTAGTGCAACAATGCTCCCTGGGGAAAAATAAGATTTTGTGCTATTCAATTCTTTATGCTAATAATTAAGATCTTAATCATACTGACCTGACATAATCTAACCTATTACTTATGGGTTGTGACTTTTATGGCTAAGCATTGATGTAATCATTTAAAGGAGTAATACTTGTGCACTTCTACAAGAAAAGACAAACTATACTATTGCAAGACCCATCATAAAACTGTACATGCAAAGCAATTCACAAAAAAACAATGGGAGGATATATGTATTTCTCCCAAATATGTAAGAAAATCTAGAAGATTTAGGATTTTTGCCTGGAAATGTTTATGTAGATATTTTTATACCTCAAGTAGACTCCAGAGAAGTTTTCCTCAGGCAGACAGCAAATGTTGGAGGTGTGAAGGGAAAGAAAGAAGTAACTGGGAACATATTTTCTGGGAGTGCTGTGAGCTGGCGGAGATGCACTGCTGGAGATGCTGGGTGACCCAGCATCACCCTGGGTGGGCAGATTGGTCTGATGAGGGAGATGATTTTTCTGAGCTATGATACAGAACTGGAATTGCCTAGACATGGTAAGGCCTTGCTGTGTCTAATAATGGTGCCTGCCAAAAAAGCAATTACTAGAAAATGGAAATCAAAATCTAAACCAACTATACTGGAAGTAGTGGATATAGTAACAGAGATAAAACAACTGTAATTGAGGTCTTTAGAAAGGGGTAGGAAAACATGGGGACTGTGGGAACAAAGCATACAAGGGAGAAATGAGGTTTAAAAGGCAGCAGGACTTAAATGAGCTATGCAATGTTTCACTGAGAAAAACTGAGTAGATTATAAGTGATGTATAATGTTTGCAACTGGGAGTGTGTCAGTATGGTTTGTGATGTAAAATGCTTGCAACTAGGATTATGTCGGTATGGTTTGTTTTCATTTATATAAATGTATGATTGCCTATGTAGTAAGTGATGGTTTACTAAAGATGTTTCTTGTTTATAAAAATGGCAGGAATTGAATAATTTATGTAATATTGCATAGGTTATACGATATACAGTAATATACGTAAAGCACAACGTTTGCTCTGTTAATATAGTTTGATTACTTTTATATGAATATAAATTTGCCCATGTCATAAGGGTAATTCAATAAAAGGTATTTAAAAAAAAATCAAAGCCAAACCCTTGGAAGCATGATGTCTAAGGAATCTGAAAGGGAAACTGGGCCACATACTCTCATCTCTGCATTAGTTCTATAATTAATGAACAACCATTTAAAGTGACGAAGATATTAATTATTAAGAAAAGCTCAAGATATAATGAAAAAAGGGGTGGAAGATAGCTGCACACTGAGTAACAGCTTATTTCTAGCTCTCCCAGTGTGAAAACAGAAACTCAGCAGAGAAGGCCAGTAGACTTGTGTTTATGGGTGAAATTGTGTAACTGGCTAGTAAGTACACTGCCTGGATGCCAGGAATAAATAAATACAGAAGACCTGGAAACAAATCAGCTACAAATAGTGAGGAAGAAACACTGACAAGGGAGAGTTCTGCAGCTGTTAAGAAAAAAGTAATGCAACCTTTAGACATGACTTCCAATAACCTACAGGATTATATAAGAAAACAGCATACAGACCCGGTTAAAATAAACAAAACATTGATACAGTATATCAGCACAAACAACAAAATGCTGGAACAAATGGAATAAGCTTTAAACAGATACGGAGATGAGATCGAAGATAAAACTGCAAAAATCAGAGGTAAAAATGAAAAAAAAAAGTCTGGCTGAATATGAGACTGCTCTGGAAGAGATGTTTCGAAAAATAATAGTATCAAGAGGACAGAGCATGTAGGGAAAACCTGAGATTTTCAGCTATACCAGAGAAGCTGGAAGGAACAGACTGCAGTAAATTTATGAATGCGCAAATAAGAAACTGGACTGGTATTCCACAGCAGGACTTATTAGTTGAACGGGCACATTGTGTGCATGCTCCAAATTGAGCTATAAAAAATAATCCTAGTCCTTTAAGAGTAAGGATGCAATCCTACCAGCAGAATGAGTTCATTTTGTCAAAACTGTGACAGAACGACAAAATACTAAAAGTAGGAGACAGCAGATTGCTTATGGAGAATGATTACTCATTGTACACCAGGCAAAAGAGAAGTAAATTCATTCCTCTATTCAAAGGATGTTGAGACGCAGGTGTGAGATTCAAACTGCTGTATCCAGCTGTCTTCAAGGTATGCTTCCCTGAACAGACAAAACCATTTTTTGATGAAGAGCATACTAAAGAGGATATAAAAAGTTTTTCCAACAAAAACTGAGCTGTGAAACAGATTTGGCTTTGTGTTCCTCTGGTAGTAAAGACCACAGAGAAACACCACCTGTGAATCCTTTTCCGGTATTTCAATGGAAAATGTTGGCGAGAAGGAAGGGAGTATGAGAGCTAACTAGAAGAATAGAGAGTATGCTGGAAAAGCAGAGACAGGATTTGGGTGATGGAGAAGAACAGTAATAAAATCAGTAACTTAATGTGTGATTAAAATGCAATAATTATGTTTGTAAAATATGACAGCGCAAGAAAATCTGGAAATATTGGACTTCTTCAAAATTTGTTTGCTGAGTGGGGGACTCTAAAGTATATGCCCTACTTCATGTCATTAATGTTCAGAAAAATGCTTTCGGGAGAGGGGAATAGAGGGGACAATGCTAACTGTAGGTAAAGAAAACACTTTCCTTTCTTAATAGTACTGTACCACCGGTATTGCATGGTTTTCTTTGCATGCTATATTTGGATGTAATGGAAAGGCTCACCTAGACTCTGCTACAGTAATGGAAAGGCTCACCCAAACTCTGCTACAGTTTGCTGTGAGGGAAAAGTTAGTTTGCTTTTTATTTGTTGTATTTTGTATTGCTTTATTGCCTTTTTCTATTTTGTATACTGTGATTTGTTTTCTTTATACTGCATTTTACATGTATTCTGCTTTAACTGCATACTTAAACTTGAAAAGTGACCACAGCTCTGTCTCTTGCGAGTCAGACAGAAATTTTTCTCACCCTCTCACCCAGTTACTGTTGTGTTCTTAGTCTTTCTAGTGGCCTGCCCCTTATGTTAATTCGACCATATATCTCATTTCCTCTCTGCTTTTACTGGCTGGTGTGAGTAAGCACAAACTTATCATTTTGTGAAATCACTCCCCTTCAACTGTTTAAATGTATTGGCCATCCTACTGTATTCCATAGTACCAGAATACAAAAGTGACCACCCCCTTTCAATCTATCTTGCTGTTTTAAAAAATACTGACTCTCCACTAAAACTTAACTTTTTAGACAGGCAAAACTTAAGTTACCTACTTTCACATCTAACTCCTCTCGTGCACACTGCAGAGTAAAGGATAAACCTTTTTTTATCTTACATTTAAGCATCCATTGCAAGACCACCAGTTACTGGAGACCCCACATTCTGTCTCGCAGTAGTCATCTTGGGATTAGTGCTTCTGTTTTATCCTGGTGAGAGAAGGAGTGCAGTTACATTATTTCCTGGGGACTGCTGATCTCCAGAAAGCTTAATAACTGCTTTATAGGTGACAGCTTGAAATCTGTGCTTATATTCTGATCCTGGTGAGAGTAGGAGCAGAGTGCATTGATTTCTGGTTGGAGAGTGAGTGTCTGTGCTTAACTTACCTGATTGGTCTAGATGCTATTCAAGGCATCTACCAGAAAAAGGCTACAAGCCTGCAGACCCTTGCATCATCTGGGACAAGTCTGCAGATCACCAAACAGGCTGTGGCCTGCTTCTCTTCTTGGGATTGGTGCTAACATTTTGCTTCTGGTGAGTGAAGAAGCAGAGTAGTATTGTATTCTAAGGGAGTGAAGCTGTGTTGAGACCAGCTTTAGTAGTAGCCATTCATGCAATTCCCCTCTTTTCATCATTCTTGACAAGCCAATTCTTTATTTTTCAATAAGTACTGCTTGATTTCTTTCTAACTTCAGAATATCTGCCTAAATACTTCATCCTTAAATTTTCAGGTTCTACATATTAGTTTCCCCTCAAGTGCTTGGCAGTACTCTGTACAAACTCAGACACCTTAAGTGACATTTTTCCTGTAAAAGAACTATATAAGGAAACAGCTCCAATACTTAGTAATAATGGCCATCCTTCCTGGCACGTCTAAAGGTCAGTTCCCTGTGCTTTCTCCTATTAACCTGGTGAACTTGGGCATTCTGAGGCAGTGTAGCAACTGCCTCATGTACACAGACAACCCTCTCCTCTTACCTCCCAACACTCAGACTTGTGAGAGATGTACTTATATATCCAAACTGGAAGCCATGCATTCTCAAGCCAAGACCTGGTCAAGAGGAGAAGGTCAACACCTGCACCACACCATATGCAACACATAGCCCTCTAGAACACCCACCATCACAGCTTTCACATAAAAACACAAACCACACACCCACCTTCGTGGAGGCTGTCAATAAAAATCTACCCAAACAGCAGAGATCTCCAAGGGAGAAATGCACTCAGCCACCACAACACAGCACAAACCACAAGACGCACAGCTCACCTACACAGTGTACCCATCAACCTAAGCCCCTAAGGCAAAACAACTTGCTCAATGCACTAATCATAGGTGACTCTATAGTGAGGAACACTGATGTCCCACTCACTAGGTTGAATAAGGAGAAGGTAACAGTCAGCTGTCTATCAGGTGCCAGAATCCGACACAACACACTCACTCAGGTCATTCCACATCAAGTACAAGTATGACTCTGTCACTGTCAATGGGGGTGTGAATGACCTGAGATGCAACTCCCTGGACGAAATGAAAAGAGATATGGAGGAGCTCTCGGATTATGTGGCCCAGGCAGGTATGACCCTATCCCTGAGCAGCAGCCTACCATCGCCCAGAAAGACACTACAGTGCAAGCAGAAAATGACTGACTTCAACAACTGGCTAAGTTTCTGGTGTCATCCTAAGGGGATCCAGTATCTGTCTGCTTGGGATGACATGACTGACAGACCTCAATGCTTTGCCAGAGATGGCCTGCATCTGTCACCCCTGGGTTTCCGGATACTGGCTAATGCTCTTGCCACCCCTTTAGTAATATTTCAAAGGCTAAATTACCACTGTAACAGCTATAAATAAATGCAATCTGAGGGTCATGCTGTTTAATGCTAGAAGTCTAAATCTCAAGATGCACGTGCTAGAAGCACTCCTCAAAATGGAGAACATTGACATTTGTGCTGTAACGGAGACCTGGTTTAAAGCAGCAGAAAGCACCCCTGCACTACCAGGCTATAACTCATTCCACACCTTTCGGCCCCGGAACATGGACCAAAGCTCCAAAGGGGGTGGTGTCTCCATATTCATAAAGGATATGCACACCTCCAGACTAGTATCCCAGCATAACCCATCTGAGATACTTCAAGTACAACACTGGGTAAGATGGTGATTCAGGTCATAGCCTGCTATAGGTCTCAACCATGTCCCAAGACTCTCACTCCACATTCCTAAGCACCCTGGAAACTATCAGGGTCCAACACAACACTCTCATACTAGTTGACTTCAACTACCCCTCCATCAAATGGGAAAACTACTCATGCACCAAAACACTTTCTGGAATTCATCAATTCAAATGCCTTGGACCAGCTCTTTCTTACCTCCTATTACAGGAAGCAATATCCTTGACCTGGTTATTACTAACATGGGCAACTGTTGCTCTGCACCAATCGTCAGTTCCTCCCTGGTTAGATCTGACCACAAACTAATCACCATGGAAATCCACATCTCACTCACATCCCCCGCAAAGGTAACCACCATGAAAAACTTCTCCAAAGCTGACTTTGGGCTCCTAAAAACAGAGCTGGCTAACTTTACGAAACCAATGTAAATGGAAAATAGATGAATGACTGTCAAATCATACACCACTGAACTGTATGAACACGTACATAAATGCATGGAACTAGCCATACCTAAAAGAACCAAGACGCTCTCCTCCAAAAAAAGGAGGCCAATCTGGTGGTCCCCTGCCATTAATAAACTCTACAACAGAAGGAATAAACTGTTGCAGAAAAACGTGAAGTCTCAAGACTGGAAAAAGTCCCTTATTAGCCTCAACAAAAAGTTGAGATCCTTCATCAAAACCTCTAAAGCCAGCCGGAAGGCAGAATTGTGGTAAACACTAAAAACAACCAGAAAGCCTCCTATAGTTATATCAAGAATCTCCATGGCAATACCCAGGTTTGCTCTGAGTTACTGCACAATAGTACCTCCTATACTGAGCCAACAGATATTGCAAACATACTGGCTGACAGATTCAGTGCCAACTTTACCCCCCCCCCCGCCAAAGGACCAATCACAATACCAGAGGAATGCCAGCCACCCAGCATTACTACAGCACAGGTTAAAGCTGCATTGTCCAAGGCCAAGAATACAACTTTCATGGGACCCGACAATATCCCTGGATGTGTTCTACATGAACTACAAAGTGAACTGGCACCACATCTGTGTGCCCTGTTCAATCACAGCCTCACCTCAGGCTTTGTCCCTACAGAATGGTGCACTGCTACAGTCATCCCTCTCCATAAAGGAGGAGCAACTACAGACCCTGGGAAGTATCACCTCATTAGCCTGATGAGTCTGATATGTAAGGCTATGAAGTGCATCATCATGGACCTAATTAACAGGGAAATCTCCAAACTCTAGATTCCACTCAATTTGGTTTTGTGAAAGGTAGATCATGCCTGCTCAACCTGACTTCTTTGAGTCAATCACCAGACCTGTGGATGAGGGCAAGGCAGTTCATACAGCCCACCTTAATCTGGCCAAGGCCTTTCATATCATTCCCCCCTCATGAATTATTGATAAACTCATCAAACTAGGCATCAACCCCTATATCACTAGGTGGGTTGCAAATTGGCTCACAGATAGAACCCACAGTGTGAAAGTAGCGGACTCCAAGTCAGACTACCAACTAGTCAAGACTGGAGTCTCAAAGGGATCAGTCCTGGGTCCTCTCCTGTTTGGCATCTACTTCTCAGTAGTCCAGGTCAACACGGAGGGACTCTGGCTGATCAAGTTCACAGACGACTGCAACCTGGGAGCCATTATTAACTCCCCAAGTGATGTAGACATCCTACAGAAAGGCCTCACTGAGACTAATGATTGGTGTCGAAACCATGGTCTTAAGCTTAATGCCAAAAAATGCGCCATCATTCCCTTTGGGAAAAACTCAGTTCCCACTAAATACCACATCGATAGGAGTCCACTGAACACTGAAGGCGTTATAAGAGATCTGAGGACACAGGTTGAAAGCAACCTCTCCTTCGACCACCACATGGCCACTGTGGTCAGAAAATCCTTTTATGTGGCACATCTCATTACCAAGGGTTTTGCATCCAGGAGGAAAGAAGTCATCATCTCTCTCTACTCTTCCCTCATTAGGCCAATCATCGAGTACAATGCCTCATTTAGCATGCACCTCACTAGACACATACAGCAGCTGGAAATGCCACAAAAGTACCTCACAAAGAGGATCCTAGGCCATAAACACATGTCCTGCATGGACAGACTCAAAAATCTCCAGTTAATCTGTCTCATATCGTCTACTAAGAGGCGATCTTTGCTTGGCTTACAAAGCCATGCCTGACCCAGCACTGTTAGAAATGCTACATCTACAGAAATCCCAATCCCTCCGCAGCACACGCTCCAGAGACCTCAACCTCATTAACACAATCAACAGAACATGCTGGCGGGACATGTTCATACCCCAGAGACTGCCCATGCTTTGGAATAGCACCTCACTGGCCCTCTTCACGAGAAATCTTGATGAGTGGATGGGGAAATAGAAAGTTCACCCCGGGGATCACTCCAGTGGCTCTACTTGACAGAGGCACTGGGAACTAACGTCGGGTGACACGATGCCAGGGCACTGCTATGGGCTAGGCTTGTAAAGGCTCCAGGGCCATTAGCCTAGTACACACTTATGAACCTATAACGGGAATTGTAAACGGGTCTTTTAATTTTTTCTCCTCTCTTCTCTTTTTCTTCTTGTGCAGTTTTGAGAAACATAGGCAGTATAATGACAAAAAAAAGGAATAAGGGAGCCTGGTTAAGGGGGCATGACAGAGTTCAAATTAATGTGGTTTTTTTTTTCATTCTTGCATGGGGAAATGAGTGATTAAGGACCTTTGTTTTAGACAGAGATCAAGTAGATGAAAAATAATATTGAATATTATAAGACTTTTTTTCTAGCACGTGGAAATATGTATACTAAGCAGCATTTCTCAGGTGGTCTTTATGCCTCCATGGAGACAATCTGATAAACAAAAACTGGAGACAGTCTGGTGGAAGAGGACTGCCTGAGGGAAAACAAGAAAAAACCCCAGAGAAATTGACTAGGACATAATGTTCCCTGAACACAATCAGGGGTTCTCCCAGGTGTGACAGTTTTAAAGATTATTAACTAGTCAGACTTGAAGTATAGTTATCTCAGTTTTTTTTAATGCAATGGGGATACTAATATAAACAGGTGCTTTTGTTTTTTTCTTGTTCACCCTTCTCTCTTTTTTATTTTTGTTCAATTTTGGGAAATGTAAGATATAATGAAATTTGTTTTTCATTTTTTGTGCAGCTGTTCTTTAACAATATCACTTCTAAAAAAGGGGGGGGGGTATCATCAAGTTTAAATAAAAGTTTTATCTTAAACACCAGCTTGAACACCATAACACTAGACAAAGCAATTACAAAAGTTATACTCCTATTTGAGAGAGGATGGTTTATGTATAATAATAGTAGGTTCTTATGTGTTTACTAGGCTAATAAACATAAAGGCCCTTTTAAGCCTAGCATGCATCCCAAATATCTGACAAGTACTGATACCCTTGATAAGTTTAAGCATGGGGTTGTGAGATTAACCATTTACAGGTTACCTGTACCAAACAGAGACATAGGTGCCAAACCAGGGATAAATGTCTGGTTTTCCATCCACTTGTCCAAGTTGCATTTGAATTTGAATTGGGGTTGGGAGGGTGGCCTAATGGTTAAGTTGTTTGCCTTACAAACTCAAGGTGTAGGGTTTGAGTCAAACAAGGGATAATTGACTAGGCTTAAAATGGCTTGCAAGGGCAGTTAGCCTAGTACTAAACTATAAGACTATAAGATTTGGTTAGGGAGGCACTCTGCTCCACATGGATGGGGAGCCTGTTCCACAGATGAGGTAGTCTCTGGGATACATACCTCTCTGTCCAGCAGGTCCTATTTATATCACAGGCAAGATTTAAGTCTTTAAAATGGGTAATTCTGGTGCTGTTTGTTTTGTGGATATGCAGGAGGTCCAGAGTGGGGTCTGACAATGCCCTGTATGCCAGGCATAGATCTCCCCTCAAAAGCCTGTACGAGACAATACACGGATAGGGCCTTGAGGCAGTCTGCATAGGACATATTACTTATGCCCTATATTCTTTTAGTGAGGAACCTTTGTGGACATTCCAATTGTTGGATATGCCTGGTTAGGTACGTACCAAAGGGGACATTGTACTCAATGATAGGTTTGATGAATGCCGAATACAGTGGAACAATGACTTCCTTGGACTTAGATGCCATACCTCTGTTTATAAGTCACGCAACACAGAATGATCTCCTCACTACTGTAGACACATGATAATCAAAGGTTAGATTGCTATCTATGTGTGTCTCTAAGTCCCTGACTACTGGGTAAACTCTAAGGGGTGTGTTGTCAATATGACAGTAACCAGGGATGGATGACTTAACAAAGGATACTTTTATGCATTTCTTGGCATTTAGTTTTAGTTCATGGCTCTGACACCAGTTGTTTGTCTGTGGCAGCCCCTCCTGGAGAAAATTTGTGTCAGTGTGAGATTCAGTTATAGCTCCTAATTTACAATCATCTGCAAATTTAGTAAGCCAGAGACCACTGGCATTTGCCTTGACTTCCGAGAAGTAAATGCCAAAAAAGAGAGGTCCAAGGACTGATCCCTGAGGGACTCCACTTGTGACTGACCTCTATGTAGAGGTGGACTCCCCAATTCTAACTTCCTGGGTCCTGCCCGTTGGCTATCCACTGGGTGACATAACAGTTTGTACCTAACCTCTTGAGTTTGTCAACAATACCCGAGTGGGGTATTGGGTCAAATGCCTTGGCCAGATCAAGGTAGACAGTGTGAATGACTTTGCCCTCATCCATTGCTTTGGTGACCTTGTCAAAGCCGGGAGGCCAAAATTACCTCAAATCTGGCTTTGGTAGACTTTATTTGTCCTCAGAGTTGTTTTTCTTAGTTTGATGAGAGTGCTTTTATTCTGCTGGGTGCTGCACCTCTGAATTTTTGCCATGATTTTCTTCTTATACAGCCGATTGATTTTGTGATTCCACCAGGGTGGCTTGTTTTTTTGAGTTAGTTTTGTACGTCTTCCTGGTGGGTACAGCGGCCTCTATGCAGCTATTAACATGCTTGTACATGGTTTCTGTGAGCAGTTCTCCATAGGCAGAAGTATTCTCAGGGTTTATGGGGGCTTGAAATTTTGCCAGGTTCTCACATAATAGCAGGAGGTTAGCCTTAGAATAGTTCTTGAATATTCCAGGTTTAGATGGGGATCCAGGTTTTATTTTTACTTCAAAGGAGACCATTTTGTGGCCTGACCTTACCAGGGAAGGCATTATAGTAGGGGGTGTGCAGCAGTCTCCCATATTAGTGGAGGACCAGGATCCAGATGTGTACACACACACATACACATATCCATACATACAAGTACAATATCATCAATATGCATTTAAGAATATTTGTTACTACAAAGACTTATTCAAAATCTAGGGTATAGGAATATAAAATAAAGAGTCAAAGCAGACCAAAGAACAGAAGGAGGGGAGGAGGTGCAAAGAAGAAAAAGGAGATGAGATGACAGAGGAAGGTATAGTTGTAATAATAATTTAAGTTTGAGCAGCATAGAGTTAATGCATAAATTTATATAGCAATATTAGTATCAGTTTAACCAGGGGTGGCACAGGTACAGAGCCATTTATCTATCAGGTGTTCTTTCAGCTGGCAGTTAAAAGCCTTTCAGCCTGCAGAGTGTTCTTAAGTGGATGGAATGGTATTCCAGCTATTGACAATTCAGTATGAATACAAGGAGTAGCCTTCCTTGTTGTTAGGTTTAGTTATGGAGAGTAAATGTTTGTCAGTGGAACGTAGAGGTAAGGTTGAATGATGGAGTAAAGATACGGGAATTGTTCAAGGTTATGCAGTAGTTGGGACTTCCAAGATGGCTGCACACTGGGCAACAACTTAATTTCAGCTCTCCCAAAAAACAGTAAGAAAAGAGAGCCAATGAACCTGTCTTTTTGGGTAAATTTCAGCAACTGGCTAATAAGTGCACTGCCTGGATGTCAGCAAATAAGAAATTCAGAGAACCTGAAAGAAAATCAATCACAAAAGGTGAGGAGAAAACACTGGCTGGGAAGAACCCTACAACTGTTCAGCAAAAAGCATTTCAAATTCAAGCTACAGCTTCAGAATAACTTTTCCTGGAGAGTTAAAATAATTTTTGATGCAGAACATGCTAATGAGGAAATACAAAGTTTGTCCAAGCAAGAAGTTAGCTATCACTCAGTCTGAGAGACAGAAAAAAAGCACAGCAGATGACTAGAAGAACCAGGAGTGCATTGGAAATGAACCAGCAACTGGATTTGGGAGAAGAAGATCAACAGAAAAAAAAAAACAACTTGGAAACTGATGAATAAATGCAAGATTATAAATAATTTATTATATTTGTGAAGTATTACAAACAAGAAAACTTAAATATTGGACTTTTTGTTAAACTTGTAGGAGACTCCAAAGCAAATGTCATTAAAGTGAGGAAGGAAGGAGTTAGCTGTAAGTAAAACAAAATGTTATTCTTAACAGTAATTTTATAATACGTGACATATACTGCATGCTATAAAGTAAAGCCTTTTCAGTAATTTTTGTGTGTAATGGGGATACTGAAGTAAAGAGGTACCCCTATTTTTCCTCCTTTTTTCTTGTTCAATTTTAACAATTGTAGGCACTACAATGTAAAAATAGAAGAAAGCCTGGGCAAAACAGCATGATATAAGAAAAGACATATCAGGAGTTCTTACTTTTGCATAAAGGAATGACCTTAATGGCCTTGTTTTGATTTAACAACAAGTTTTAAGGGGAAGCTAATAAATAAAAAAAAGTGAATATAATGAAATGGTTGCCTCTGGCACATAAATGCTCATAGTGCAATGTGTAGTGAAAGACAATTGTGTAAATCTGGCTCTTGTGTTTCTATGGAGACAATCTGATAAGGGTAGAATAAAAACAGAATATTTCTTTCTTTCAATGGCTAGGGATAGTTTTCTGAAAGCATTCAAGCTGTTTTCTACATCAGGGAGATGAATAAAGAAAAGACAAAACCAGACAGCACTTAGTGGAAGTAGAAACACATGTTGCACAGGTTAATTCAAGACTGTGAGTATGACTGTTAGTCTGGGACAACTGTTCCTATTAGGAGGGTTAAACTTCATTATTTGAAGATGTACACAGTTTTGTGAGTTAGTATTATGTTAATAGGTTTGGGGGATGTTCTGAGGTGGTGTTTTTTTTTTGAGGGTTTTCATTAAAACAAAAAGATTTGTAAGATGTGACATAGGTTCAAATGAATATGACAAGAAACAACTGTATAAAAGATCAATATGCACACTTTAATGTATGCATGTAACACAAAAGCTGAAACTAGACATTTTAAAAAATATGTACACAACAGGAATACTAACCTCTTATCATAATAAGACTTTCCATGTTATATTTAAATGTGAACGGTCTCAAAGATATATACAAAAAAGAAAGAGTAGTGAACTATTTTTAACACTGCAGAGTGCAAACAGCTATGCTACAGGAGACATATTTGGAAAGAAATGAGCATATGTTCTGAAGACATGCTTCTGGAGCATTCCGCTGAAAACAGGATCTGTGGAACCTAGTCGGACTTTCCCAGTCAACAAATGTTAAATAAATAAATAAAACATATGAATTTGATAAAGAAAGGTTTTAAGGATGGATATTTAGCAGAATGTCTGGGACAAAAATAGTGTTAGAAGAGGGGAAAAAATAATTTTAGATTTGTAGTACTAAAGGGGCTACTGGCAAGCAAGGAGGATTACATTGGCATATATTTATATTCCACCTAAAAACTGCTATAATGGAGCTCAAGAAAATTCTAGGAAATAATCAGCTTTCAGCAGAGAATATTGCATATAGGTAGGACTGGAATTAGATTTACAACAGTGAGGATGTATCTGGGGACCTAGAAGGGAAAATGTGACAAAAGAGGGTAGATTTTTGGGGTCTATATTAAAAGCACGAACGCCCTAGTCACCGAATACTAAAACACAGACACATATTTTGCAAATGCCCTAAACCGCGAAATTCAAAAACTCGAACCGTCATAGTTGTCCCATCCCACCACCCGCTACACACTACCTACCCAAGCAAACTAAATAAACCGCATACATACACTAACCAAAACCCTACTTCTAACCCTAAACTAAACCCTACTTCTAAACCTACACTAAATCTTGCATATACCACCATGTATGCACTTACCTTAACCCGCACCCTAACCCTAAGGTCCGTAACTATCGCACACTTACCTTAAGAAGCTATACCCAAACAAACTAAATAATCCACACACACTTAACAAAACCCTACTTCTAACCCTACACTAAATCTCATATACATTACCATCTATGCACTTACCTTAACCCGCACCCTAACCCTAAGGTCCGTAACTATCGCACACTTACCTTATGGAGCTTTACCGTAGAAGGGCCAACCATGACGATTCAACATTTTGCATTTCGCGCTTCAGGACGATTAATGTTTTCACGGTTTGATGAAGACATGTCGGTGTTTATGTATTCGGGTAAGTACACCTTCGTGCTTCTAATATAGATCCGATTTTTGAAGAAATGTATTAAAATATTTGGTATGGAAGATGTGAATTCATTAGTAGGAGTTCGAATAAAATTCACATATTATTTCCCAAGGTAAAAAATGGCCTAGGCTGGACAAAAGTGGTATTTCACACGAATGTGTGCATTTAATTGACTGTTTTTATACATCTCCAATAACTTTCAGATCATTTGCTAATAATAACCAAAATAAAAATGCAGGGTAATGAAATAAAAATGAGACATTGGCACCTCCTCACCTCTCTGCTAAAAAGAGAGGAATTTAAGGAATAGATAGTGGTAATTATTCAGGAGTTATTAGAGAAGATGGAAATTTCTCCTAAAAATATTGCTAGGGAGTGGGATAAAATTAAAGTGGAGTTTAAAAATAAGGTGGAAATAAAAACAGATATGGTTAAGACGTAACAAGAATTATTAGAGGAACTGACAGAGGCAAATGTATTGCAAATAGGGGGTGTCTCACAGAACAAGAAGAGGCACAGTTACAGAGTGCTAAAGACAAAATAAGGGACTATCCCAATACTATGCAGGAGTTTAGAAAGACTACTGTTAAACATTTTTTGATAATGCCAGAGTACAAAAATGTTCAGCACAATAACTCATGAAACAGAAAGTAGAAATGGTTGTTGCCAAGCTTAGGAAACCATAATGGTTGTTGCCAAGCTTAGGAAACCTATAACAAAAATAACCAGAGATTTTTAGAGGTATTAGAATTATTTCAGAAATCGTATGAAAATCTGTATAAAGAACAGAAATGTGGTAATCAAGAAACAGTACAAATGTAAATGTTTGCAAAATAATTAAATATGCCAAGGTTAGAGGTAGATGAGGCTCAATTACTAACTAGATAGGAAGAGAAGATAAAAATGGTGATATATAACCAATCTACAGGAAAGCTCCAAGAACAGATGGTATTGCTGTGAACGTTTGGAAGCTAGGAGAAAAGAAAGTGATAAAGATCTGGAAGGTTTTGTTTAAAAGTGTTTTAAAAGAAGATGTGCCAACATCCAGGAAAAAAGCAGAGGTGGCTGCAATACCTAAAGATGGTAAAGACCCATCATATCCAGCTTCATATAGGCCCATTTCAGTTCTAAACCATGATTACAAAGTTTCTTCTTTAGAAGGGGCAGAAGTATAAAAGACTTTATAGGTCATAGTAAATTTAATATGCCAAATGTTACATTTGTGAAGTCAATTGATATACAGGGCACACTAGCCTGTGGTAAATGTAGTATTTGTAAATATATAAGTAAAGAATTTATTAATATTAATGGTATTAATTTTCAAACTAATGGGTCTTTTAATTGTAGAACTGAGAGGATTATATATGGGCTTAAGTGCCCTTGTAATAAATTTTATGTCGGAGAGACTAAAAGACAGTTTTCCTGTAGAATAAAGGAGCATATTAGGGACATTAAAAATAATAAACAGACTAGCCCTATAGCAATACATTTTAATAGGTATCATAATGGTAGCCCTGAGGGGCTACTAGTGACAGTGTTAGATAATATAAAGAGTAATACATTTATGAATGAACAGCAAGTAAAATATATATTAAGGAAAAAGGAGGCTCTTATGATCTTGAAATTTAATACGATGAGCCCATTAGGGCTTAACATACACAGGAATGTGTATGGAAAAGTTTTGTATAAGTAATGGGGATTTATGTATTTTAGGCTTTTATTGTGAAGTGTTTTATTTAATTGTTTAATTGAATAAATGTATATGATGTAGTATATAAGTAGATTAGGTTGATCAATTTTGGTATACTCTGTTAAAGGCAATTGTGGCCGAGGCGCTAGAGAAGATATATGTGTATTTGACTTTTATTTTTTATTAAATTCCTTTTATTACTACTTTGGTATTGGCCTACAGTTGGTGGTATCGTTTCAGTTTCCCGTTATTTGGTTGTGGTTCATCATGATTACAAAGTTGTCTATAATGGCTAAAAGAATGGCAAAGATGATGCCAAAATTGACAGATATGGATCAGTGTGGTTTTGTGGAGGGGAGGCAAAAAATTGCCAACATTAATAGAACAATGAGGATCCAGAGGGAAGCAGAATGTAAGAAAATACCACTGTTGTTGGTGGGTCTTGATGGGGAGAAAGCATTCAACAGAGTAAGCAGGGATTTTAAGAGTAGGGCAATGTAAGCATTTGCACTCCATGATGAAATTATAAGGTTGATTAGGAGGATATATGAGGGATAAGAGGCAAAAATTAAAGTTGGGGAGGTTCCTCTCTGATAAATTCTATTTGAGCAGAGGAACCAGGCAAGGGTGTTGTCTTTCCCCTTTTTTATTGGCATTATATTTAGCACCATCAGCAAAGAAAATATGGGAATCCAAAATGCAAGGATATAATTGGTATGGTAATCAAGAAAAGTTGGCTTTATTATTAGTTTATACCTGATAAAACCAGAAAAGGACATTGCAGTGTTGTGGAACATTTTAAGACAGATTCAGACCTTTTCGGGATAAAAAATTAATGAAGATAAAACAAATGACAATAGCTGTAAACTATGTACCCACACACACATTGGTTCAGAAATACCCATATTTACAGGGACATGATAAAATGAAGTACTTATGAGTATGAATTAAAAGGACTCTGTTATGCCAGCTAAATATAAGTGGGAAGAGGCTAAACACAAGATAATATAAAAACTGAGAAACTGGAAGATGTGCTTTATGGATATGGATAGCAAGATACAACCAGTGAAAATGTTTTAGTCCCTTTAATTTTATACACAGGTCAGGCATATTTTTATCAACCAGAAATTTTGGATAGCAAATTACCTGATTTGAAGGGGGTATTTCAGAGCTACACAGTTAAGACTCCTATGCATAGCACAAGCAGAAATCTATAATTCAAACTGGAAAGTGATGATGATGAAATGGGGGGGGGGGTCAAGTAACAAGGAGAGACTGGGGTTTTGGATGTAGATCCTTAAAGAAAATAACAATAACCTAAGCCAATGTGAGGATGGGAAAAGGAGATTCTGCCAAAAGGGATGACTACCAACAAGAAGAGGCTGGAATTTACTGGAGAAAACTGGCAAAGGAACCAAGGTATTGGGAGCAAATAATTAGACAGGAAAAGGTAACAGAATGGGAAGAAGGAATTGATATTAGAGAAAGAAATGGGGGGATTCTAAGTGAAAGACCAGAACTGGTAGAGTTTTAATAGACTCTAGAACAGAAGCTGCTGTTAAAAAGGGATAAATAGTTGGGCATATAAAATATTGCAAGATATCTACAGGAATCAGAGAAGGTTAGAAAGGATTGATAAGAGACACTGGATAAGCAATTCACAAAGAAACAGTGGGAGATATATATATATATATATATATATATATATATATATATATATATATATATATATGTATGTATAGTTTCCAAATATACAAAGTATAGAAGATTTAGGATCTTTGCTTGAAAGCGTTTGCATAGGTACTTTTTTATCCCAAGCAGACTCCAAAGATGTTTTTCCTTAGGTAGATTACAAATACTGGAGGGGTAATGTGTAAGAAAGAGGTGACTGGGAACATATTTTTGGGACTGTAATGAGTAGGCAGATTTAAAAAAATTCCCTGCAGACTATTCTAACAGAAATACTGGGTGAGCAAATTGTTGTAACTAAGGAAATTATTTTTTGAGCTATGATACAGTCAGAATTTCCTAGACATATTAAGGCCTTGCCAAGTTTAATTCTGGTGGCTGCCAAAAAGCAATTACTAAAAAATGGAAATCAAAAGTCTAAACCAGCTGTACTAGAAGTAGTGAATATAGCAACAGAGATAAAACAACTGAAACTGGATCTTTAGAAAGGGGTAGGAGCACATTACATAGAAAAAATGGGAATTGTGGGAACAATACATGCAGAAAAATGTTTTGTAGGAGGAATGAGATTTAAAGAAAGACTAGACTGAATGAGCTTTGTAATGTTTGAATGACAATGACGGGATAGATTATAAGTGACGTATAACGTTTGCAAATAAAAATATGTCAATATGGTTTGTTTTCATTTATATAAATATGAGATTGGCTGTGTCATATGTGATAATTTAATAAAGATGTTTCCCGTTTAAAAAAAAGGTTGTGCAGTAGTTTGAAGGTTGTAACTAATTGTGAGTACAAGAGAGACTTATTTATTCCAAGCCAGTTTAATTAATTGTTTTAGACAGAGGCAGTGATGTGATTTATATTGTTGTTAGTCGCAAATTTTTTCTACTTTATTCTAGCATTGTTCTAGTTTGGCTAATAGGAGGTGAGATTGATTAAGATAGGAGTATCATATAATAGGTGTCTAGAAGACTCAGTAAAAGTAGTGTTTTATTTTATAGAGGCAGCCTAGCATTTGATGTGTCTTCTGTACGGCTTGCTGAAGTTTTAGTGGGATAGCAATTTTATAATAGTGTTGTTGGATGACTGCATAATAAAACTATTTTTTTGGGAAGAAAGAGAATTGGGGGTGACCAGTAGTATTTTTTTTTCAGCAGGAGTTGTGAGTTGTTGAACCAAGCTTCTAATTACTTTTATTCTTACTCAGATGCAAACCCACTATTTTTAAAATGCCTTTCTACTAAGAAACATAATCCCTCTAATCCAGACGTTTCATCGCTAACAATGTTAAACATCTATAACACATACTTAGTTCATCTCTACCAGTATTAAGGCATCTGCTTAAAATAAAGAAAATTAGTACTCATTTTTTATTTATCATGCTGCTTCATTTAAATGTCTACTGCATAATTTTCCTAAACAATGCCTCGGTTATCAGACATCCTTGTTTGACTCCTCTATCGTGTATCCCCTTTTTCTTTATCTAAACATGTAAAAATGCTCTAAATCAAGTCAGCTCACATGCTTACCATAAGTTTATTATCTTCTACCCTATCAATATTAAAGCATTGGCTTATACAAAAGAAAAATACTAATCCATTGTTTTTTTTTTTTTAATTTAACATGCTGCTCAAATGTCTACTGCATAATTACCCTACACAATGATCCATTTATCAAATATCCTTGTTTGACTCCTCTATCCTTCATCCTGGGTGGCACAGAGGTGCAACGGCAAGTGTTGTCACCTCACAAGAGATTCTCTGGTTCGATTCTTGGCTAGGGTGCTTTCTGTGCGGAGTCTGCACGCCCTCCCTTCATTCACGTGGGTTTCCTCTGGGTGCTCCAGTTTCCTCCCACATTCCAAAGACAGGCGTCTGGAGCTTTTCTCCCCAGGCTTCCCCTGAAAATTGGGCTCTGCCCCAGTCAGACACTTCCAGTAAATAAATGCTAAATAAATAAAATAAATAAAAATATAACAATTTAAAATGCTCCAATTTGAACCTACTCATGTGCTTACCACATTTATTGGCATATTTTTTTTATATTTATGACAAATCATAATGTATATATTTCATTTTGTCATTTACTCTGTATATAATGGCATGTATCTAGTGGGTTTACCCTTGGCTGAGAGTTAAATAGGTCCAATGGGATCAGTGCTATATACCAGTTAAATTCAAAATAAAACAAAATAAAATAATATATAAGTTACTTCTTCCAACTCTTAAGAAAAAGAAACTACCAATTAATCTCTTTATAATTCCCTCATCCTAATTTTGGTCTCATTTTATCAAAAAAACAACATAGAAAGATGATTAGAAAATCCTGTTAACATTTCCCTTCTATCAACCAACTTTAATGAATCAGAATACAGTCAGTCTCGTAGTGTTAGCTCTAATATATGCAAGCTTTCTATCCATCCCTAACTAACTGTCCACAAGGCATGTCTTTCAATGTTTTAACATTTTGTGCAATGGTCTCCCTTAGTTTCTCTGGTTATAATTCAGATCTCCTATAATAATAACAATATATTGTGATTCTGTACTACTGCATACTGCTCTAACATTTCAAAAATAGATAATCTTACATTTGAAGATGAATAAATCATACTCAACATACAATTATGTTTTGTTTTTTAAATCTATGATTAACCTTCTGCTTTCCCTATTAACACATCCAATACTTATAATCTGAGCTCTAAGCCAAAGCCCCAACATCTTTGACTCTCTTCAAAAGGAACCTTGATGACTGGGATGGGAGAAAGGAAATTCACCCCAGGGATCATGTAAGTCATCCTGCTAGACAGTGGTCCAGGGAAGTAAATAGTGTGGGAAGAAATAGCCAGGGACTTGTTATGGCTAGGCCTGTATAGGTCCTAGGGCTGATAGCCTAGTACCAACCTATGAACCAGTATATTTTTCACAACCAAGATCCCATACAGTATAATTTCTCCATTATTTTTGGAGCAGTTCTGTTTGTGTTACAGTCAAAATAGTATAGCATTTAAAGAAATTACATCTACACATACCGGCCTACACCAATCTAATAAAAAACATTTTAAATTCGTGTTAATGCTATTTAACACATTCATGTTGCAATTTATCCATTTTATTTTTTACCGGAGTATATGCATATGTCCTTCTATTTGTTTGTGGATTTCTCTGCACCTCTTACAGATGGAACTTCTTTTTCCAGTTCCTCATCTTCACCACTTCACTCTCCCCCCTTCCACAGTTTGTTTGTGTCTTTCGGTTTTTCCCAGTTAGAGGTCGCCACAGC
Source organism: Protopterus annectens (assembly GCF_019279795.1). Lineage (NCBI taxonomy): Eukaryota > Metazoa > Chordata > Ceratodontiformes > Protopteridae > Protopterus > Protopterus annectens. The sequence goes on along the minus strand of NC_056729.1, from coordinate 1,068,121,143 downwards.
AGAACTCTGGTCCGCTAATGATTGGCAGTTGATTTTTACATACCGGCTTGCCAGGCCTGACGCACAACCTTCAACGAAGGTAAGCCCATTCACGCATGTCTCCACGCAGAAGACGCTCTAGCTGAGAATCGAACCAGACAGCGTTTTACTGTGAGGCGACAACGCTAAAATCTATTAATCTATTATTTACATCTATACTTTGAGAAACAGCAAAAACTGTTCCATTTTCAGTATTGTTATCACAAACATCTTTGAGCATTGTCTATCAGAATTCATATTTCAAGTGGCAGACACCCCCATTAAAGACATTACTACTTTTATTTACATTTTCATTATTTTCTACAGTCAAAGGATAGTCCAACCAAAAATCAGTGCCATTACCACAGTTTCTGCATTGCCTAATCACCTGGCCTTTTTTCATCACCATCCTTTAGCACAGTGTTGTAATGAGTGATCAACGAAACTATAAAACAGCAAAACTTAGGCTATAACTACCTCATTCAATAAGTGCCGCATAACTCCATTTATCACATCTAAAGAAACTCATAACTTTAAGGGCTTGTCCATAAATATCTTGCATCCAAAATTTCTTTATTGTCATAAAAATAATGACACTTCCAAGAAAGTGTAACTGCAAGTCATTCTTTGTTACACTATAAAACAATCTTTTTTTTTTCTGGTGTGAAAATTCTGTGACAAACTAGTTACCCATTCTCAGAAATGCTCACACCAGGTGTAGTGCAGCAAGCAAAATTGAATTCCAAATTCAAATACAATGCAGCAAACAACAGTGATATATAGTAGTATGTGAGTAGTAACAGTGTATAGCATGGCATTATTTATGTGGTTTTATGCATGTAGTTTCTTAATGTGTTGTACTTGCATTTTTAAAAAAAAAACAGTGGCCCTTTAAAAACTTTTTTGTAGATGAATGGAGGAGAGAAAGTGAGGTCACAAGTTTTACCTTTTAAAAGGAAGCTGAATGTAAAGTACTTTGATTGATGAAGTTCCTGTATTAATGTTTTAAGGGATGAAAGCACTTACGTTTTGAATTTATTTATTTTATTTTATTTATTTTACATTTGTTGACCGGGCTAGTCTAACTGGATACATGTCCATTTTCAGTAGAGGCCCGGGGAGAAAAGCTCCAAGACAGATACAAAATACAATATAGAAAGTTGCAACAGTCCAAAGTTAAACAGCTGTTGGTAATATAAAGTACAGTACTCATCATAAGCATAACTGAAATAGTAATAGGTAATATACAAGAGATGTTACTATATACATACATTTAAATTGTCATGACATGATAAATCTATAAAGGTGAAGAGTATTCATTAGTGTAAAGGAAGAATGTTAGTCAGGGTTAGTACAGGGGCATAACCAATGAGTATGGAGGAATAGTTTTAGCTTCTATTTAAAAAGAGTTAATGAAGACAGAGATACGAGTTCAGTGGGTAGAAGATTCCAGTGCTTTCCAACAGCATTAGAGAACAGGAAGTCTCCTGCCAAGTTGTTGGATTTGCAAGTATTGATAAGTAGTTTGTTTGGGGAGCGTAAATTCTTAAGATTGTTGTAAGGGGTAATGATGCTAGTGAGTGTTGGTTGGTTGGTATAAGGTCTTATGGGCTATAGCAAGCTGGTGAAATTGAACTTGGTTTAGTAATTCTAGCCATCCGAGTTGCTTTAGATGAAGACAGTGATGTGTTCTAAAAGAGAGCCAGTTGCAAATCTAGCAATATTATTATAGGAGATTGCCAGTTTATTTAGGTTGTTCTTAGAAAGGTTAGTGTAGACAGGTGAAGCATAGAGTAGAGTGGAGATTAAGTGTGTTCTGGCTATAGCGGTCCTGACTACTGGAGTAAGAAAGGGTTTGATTCTGTAGAGGGACCCTAATTTTTTGTTGACTGTTTTTACTGTGCTGTTTATATGAGTATCGAAGTTAAGATTGCTATCTGTTGTTATTCCAAGAAGTTTGGTGGTTGGTTCAGGACATATGAGAGTGCCATTGTTAGATGTGAGTGAGAAATGTATTGGGGTGGACTTTCGGGTTGGAGTGAACAGTAAAAGTTTAGTTTTTTGGGTGTTTAGGAGGAGGCAGCTGTTTAAAAAATATTGTTCTACTGTATTGAATGCATTTTGGGTAAGGGACTGTAGTTCAGTTGGAGAAGTGGCTGAACAAATTATTGTAGAGTCGTCTGCGTATTGAATGCAGGTGGTGTGAGGAATTGCAAAGTAAAGGTCATTGATAAAGATGGAAAATAGGAGTGGGCCTAATATGGAGCCCTGAGGAACACAAAGGAAAATGGGAAGGTAATTAGACAGTTTATTGTGCCATAGTACAGCCTGTTGTCTATTGTCTAAGTAAGACTTAATCTAATTTATTGCTAGAGGTTCAAGTGAAAGGGATTTCAGTATATTTATGAGGAGCTGGTGATTGACCATATCGAAAGCTTTAGATAAATCAATAAAGACTGCAGAGGAAAGAATATTGTTGTTACGGTTTTTGTTAATGCAGTCTGTGAAGGATAGGAGGGCAGTGGTAGTACTATGGAAATGTTTGAATCCATGCTGACAGTTGGCAAGTAAGTTATTTTGGAGTAGGTGGTTAAGTAGTTGCTTATGGATGCATTTCTCCATTATTTTTACTAGGGGAGATAGTAGAGCTATAGGACGGTAGTTAGAAAAGTCATAAGAGTTCCCACCTTTATGTAGTGGGATGATATGAGAAATTTTCCAGATAGATGGGATATTTCCTTCACTTATGGTTCGGTTAACAAGAATGGAGATGGGATAGGCTATGGCTTTAGCCCCTTTTTGCAGGTATTCTGCTGGGAGATGGTCAGCTGAGAGGGTGGTAGGTTTTAGTTTTTGGAGAAGGGAGCAAATAAAGAAAGTAGAAACTAGTTGTAACTGAAATGATGGAGGTGGGCTTGTAGTATATGTAGGCAGATTTGAGGTATCTGGAGATAGTTGACTAGCAAGAGTTTGGATAGCATCTGTGAAGAAAGAATTGAAGGCATTAGCAGTATTACTGGGATTCTCAGGGTTTGAGCCTTGTGGGTTAAGTGTGATAGATTGTCCTGGGTATAGTAGTTTGTTGATGCTATTCCAAAACTTTTGTGGTTTCCTTTGGTAGGTTTGCTGTAGTTGGAAATAATAGTCTTTTTTGTCTAAGAGGATGGCTTTTTTTGCATTATTTCTAAGTTGTCTAAAGGTGATTCTTAGTAGTATGTCATTTAGCCCAAGAGTAGTTTCTAAGAAGGATGTTTTGCCTAGTAGCATTTGAGAGCCAAGGGGCAGGTTTAGTTTTATTTCTAACAGAGCGAATCGGGGCGTGTTGGTCAAGGATGGCTAAGAATGTGAAATTAAAGTATTGCAAAGCTTCATTTAGTGGGAGTGATTTTAGTGGTGGCCAATTACAGTGTCTGAGTTCTGTTTGGAAGAGTTCAGGGTTAAAATGCTTTTTGGTGAGTATTGTCCTGAAAGTGTTTGGGTAAGTTAGGTTGGTTTTATGCCTGATAATGTAAGTTAGTGAGTGATCACTTAGCTCATTTGGGAGGGTTCCTACTTTGTATGTTTGGTGAGGAGTATTAGACAGAATCCAGTCTAAGGAACTTTCTTTGTTATTGGGTTTATTAATTCTAGTATGGGAGTTAATAGTTTGCGAAAAGCCATATAGGTTAAGTGGGTGGTAGGGTGCACATTGCTACAGGACTTCCAGTCAATATTAAAGTCTCCTAGGACTATAGTTTCTTGTGGGAGATTAATAGAAAGCCAGTTAAGGATATTTTCAAGGGTGTTAATGTTATTTCCTGGAGGAAGGTAGATACAGATGATGTATATGGATTTACATGAGTTGACCTGAAATTTAGAAATCAGGATTTCAGCATTATTGCCTGAAGGTGATTTAAGGTTTGCAGTGCTGACATATAGCTCTGCTTTATAAAGGATTGCTACCCCTCCTCCCTTTTTGGCTGTGCGGTCTAGTCTAAGAATATTGTAACCAGGTGGGGTGACTTTATTGTCTTTGGTTGTAGGTTTTAGCCATGTTTCAGATAAACATAGGATGTCAAATAGGTGGACATCTAGGAGGGCGTGGTGGTGGGCAATTTTATTACTGAAGCTACGTATACTGAGATGAGTTATATAGAGAGAGTTAGAAGATTTAGTAGGGGCTTGGGTATTACTGTTGCTAGAGTTGCACTTATCAGTAGGAAGTGTAGTGTTTGGGCCGGGGTTAGGATGAATGTCCCCGTCTAGTAAGGAGGGGCGGTATATTTTATTTATAGGTTAGCGAGGCTTACAATAATAGTCAAGTAACTTTCTAATATTTAGATTGGTATATTTAATGTGTGCTAGTCTATGATATTTGGCTTGTAGGTAGCAGGGTTTGGATGTGATGTTTATGAAGTTTTGGGATGTAGCTAGTGGTGGTGTTAAAGTGTGTTTGGAGGGGAAGGGAAGGGAGGGATATAATGTTTGTTCATAGGAGGTTAGCAGATAGGCAATAGTTAGAGGAGGAAAGAGTGACACTAAGAGTAATATTTGTATTTGGTGTGGGGTGGTTAAAATGGCCATTCTATAAGATTGTACAGTGGAAGAAATATGGGAGGTAAGGAAGTGTGAACAGGTTAGGAGATAAATCAATAGGTGAGATGATGTAAGAAGGAGGGATGGGGGTGAGGTAATAATAGGTGATGTGTTGTGTTTAAGGAGGGTTGGGAGTGCTAATGAGATGATCTGGATTGGAGCAGATATGATGGGGGTGTGGTTCTAGAGGAATAAATGTAGGACCACTGGGGGCAGGTGGGAACTGGGGACAGGGAAGGGGAGCGGAGTGAGCCCACAGGGCAAACGGAGTGGGTAGGGACAAGTGAGTGAAACAGGCAAGAACAATCAGTGGAATGCTGACTCTAAGGTAAGTTGGGTTGGGGTAGTTAATGAATTAATAAGAAGTAGATTGGAAGATTTCCAAGGAGGATAGTAGGATATTACAGCAAGACAAGAGGTGTAAGAAAGAACTGTAGTAACAAGGTAAGGACATTAGTCTGTAGAATAAGTTATTCCTGGGATGTTGGGATAGTCAAAGGATAAGGACTGGATAAGCGTGCCACCTATTGGCCAGGGACTTGTATTACACAGTAGTACTGTCTGGAGAAGGCTGGTCAAGGGCTAGATAGGATGCTCAGTTCAGCTATGGAAGGTTATACAAGGCAGACAGGGGCTGTATTTAAACTACAGGGTACAGAGGGGGCTATGGCTGTTGGCTTACCTGGCTGAGAAGCTTTTAATTACTAACTATACGGAATAAGGATACTATAAATAAGCTATACAGCCAGTGTGAGGAAACACATACTTTCTTCCTTTCTTTCGTGGAATAGCACAGGGGAACACATATAGGGTGCTGAGACAGTTGTAAACTTGGGAAGGGTCCTTGGTTGCAGATAGGTTCTTAACTCCTATTGGAGCGTTGGCCAGTTGGTGTGCTGAGAGTAGACAAAATAAAACAAGACAGCAAGCAAGGAGAAAGAAGAAACAAAAACCTTAGTAGGTAGTTCATTCACAAGTGCCTAAGCAAATACACATACGCAGTCACAAATAAACATGCAGTCCTCAAAGCAGGTTCAGTACAGGAAAAGGATGAAAAGCATTCATCTGGTAAACGGTCATAAAACAATGTTAGAAACTAAAGGATATATAACAATTATTATGGTCTGCATCTTAAAGTTGGTACATTTGTATAGAAAAGCATGGTTAAATAGCACACTGAACGCTACAGACCCACACAGAATTGCAGTTAAGGTATATCGTTCACTAGACTGTTATAACTTTAACAGGAAAAACTCTGCTCTAGAGCTAACAAAAGTACAACTGCAATCAGTATAAGTACTGTTAAACAGTTTCTGTATTTATTACAAAACAGTCTTATCATACAGCGTTTAAAACAGTTTTATCATTCAGCGTTAATCCAGCAATGGGTAGTTGCGGTCACATTGCATGGACATCTCATAAATAAAGGGGCCTGTTTAAATGCAGCAATTAAATGTGCAAAGCCAAAAAAGATGGGTAGGTTGTGGTTATAAAATAACTACACAGTTGCAGGACCTGTTTATTTTATTGCCAAGATTCTGACTAGGTGTGCTGAGATAGCTGGTGGTACACACTAAGCAATTAAAGAGACTAGGGGTGTCTAGAAGGTGCACCACATGTGTGACTATGGTTGTTGTGTTGTCCGGTAAACGGGCATGCCGGCCAAGCAATATGGAGGTTAAAAAGTGCTCTTGTGTCCGCCCGTGTTGTTAGCAGAGAAAGCAGGAATCCATAGAGTCTGGGCATGGGTACGCCTGTGCAGGCAATAAAAGTTATATGGCTAAAACTAGGCTTGTAGCTAAAGGTAATAAGCTGCCTTCAAAATCCCCACTTAAAGGTATTCTGCGTGAGTGTCTAAAGTTTATGCATCCTCTGGTAGGCGCGCACACCAAGCGGGTAGTGGAAACTAAGTAAAGCTAACTCCTATGTCCGCTCGTGTTGTTAGGAGTGCAAGATTATAAAAAAAGGATCTGAAAGAGGATACGCTTGTGCAAGGAATAAAGGTATTTGATATTGTACTAGTTCCACATTAATAACAAGAGTGCAATCATAGATCAGCAGGTCCGAGTTAAGGGTTGTAAGGTTGTTGCAGCACTATATATAAGTGCCGCAGAAGCTGGCAATGTTAGTTTCCTAGGTAAGCAGACACCAACCACAGCATAATACCTAGGCACATATGTGACTTCTCAGTGAGGTAGACATCTAGACAGTTAGTTAAAAAATATATGGCAGCTGTTCAGGGCTATCTTATTTCCCTAATGCTGCTCCACGCGGCAAACGCTAATATCAGAAGTACGTGGAGATAAACGCCAGCCAGTGACAGTAAAAGCAATTAGATGAGCAAAGCAGAGTATGTAAGAGAAACAAGATACAGCTTTTCAACAAACAACATCAAAATTCACAGTATCAAAATACAGTAATTACATAGGGTGAAAAGCCCAGGGGCCAGGAGCACACAGCAGCCAGGGGATATCCTACTAAATAAAGATGGCGCTAGGAAGGACAGGTAGTGTTATGGGATTAGAAAGGATGTGAGGTAGATAGGGGGGGGCAGGTAAAAAACTGGGAGGGGCTAGAGGAGAGTGGGTAGGAGAGAGGATAGGGGTCAGTTGGTTAGGAATGAGAAGAGGATAGGGAAAGGCAAGACAGTGCAGTGTAGTAGAAGCAGGGAGATTGTAAGGTGAGGGAAAATATAGCGGAAAATAAGTTAATAGTGTGAGATATAAACGGGTCACGGAATATGGGAAGAGACAAGTGAGTGAAACAGGAGAGGAGAACAATCAGTGGAATGCTGACTGATAAGGTAAGTTAGGTTGGGGTAGTTGAAGAATTAATGAGAAGTAGAGTGGAAGATTTCCAAGGAGGATAGTGGGAGATAACAACAAGACAAGAGGTGTAAGAAAGAACTATAGTAACAAGGTGAGGGCAGTAGTCTGTAGAATAAGTTATTCCTGGGTTGTTGGGATAGGCAAAGGATAAGGGTGCCACCTAGTGTCCATGGACTTGTATTACACAGTAGTATTGTCCGGAGAAGGCTGGTCAAGGGCTAGATAGGACGCTCAGTTCAGCTATGGAAGGTTATATAAGGCAGACAGGGGCTATATTTAAACTACAGGGTACAGAGGGGGCTATGGCTGTTGGCTTACCTGGCTGAGAAGCTTTTAATTACAAACTATACGGAATAAGGATACTATAAATAAGCTATACAGCCAGTGTGAGGAAACACATACTTTCTTCCTTTCTTTCGTGGAATAGCACAGGGGAACACTTATAGGGTGCTGAGACAGTTGTAAACTTGGGAAGGGTCCTTGGTTGCAGGTGGGTTCTTAACTCCTATTGGAACGTAGGCCAGTTGGTGTGCTGAGAGTAGACAAAATAAAACAAGACAGCAAGCAAGGAGAGAGAAGAAACAAAAACCTTAGTAGGTAGTTCATTCACAAGTGCCTAAGCAAATACACATATGCAGCCACAAACATGCAGTCCTCAAAGCAGGTTCAGTACAGGAAAAGGATGAAAAGCATTCATTTAGTAAACGGTCATAAAACAATGCTAGAAACTAAAGGATATATGACAATTATTATGGTCTGTATCTTAAAGTTGGTATATTTGTATAGAAAAACATGGTTAAATAGCACACTGAATGCTACAGACCCACATAGAATTGCAGTTAAGGTATATCGTTCACTAGACTGTTATAACTTTAACAGGAAAAACACTGCAATAGAGATAACCAAAATACAACTACAATCAGTATAAGTACTGTTAAACAGTTTGTATTTATTACAAAACAGTCTTATCATACAGTGTTTAAAACAGTTTTATCATTCAGTGTTAATCCAGCAACGGCTAGTTGCGGTCGCATTGCATGGACATCTCATAGGTTCATAGGTTCATACTAGGCTATCTGCCCAAGGGCATTTATAAGCCTAGCCCAGAGTTTTGTGGCTTTCGCCACCCCTTTAGTTTGGAGGATACTATGCCCATTATTTTGCTGTGCCTCTGTCAAGCAGTGACACTGAGATAATCCCTGGGGTATATCTGCGATCTCCCATCCATTGGTCAAGATTTCTCTTGAACAAAGCCAGCGAGGTGCTCTGCCTCACATGTACCGGGATTTTGTTCCACAGCATAGGGAGTCTCTGGGTGATGAATCTGTCCCTCCAGCACGTCCTATTAATAACCGTGTCAAGGTTTAAGTCTCCCGCCCTTGTAGTTCTGAGGGATCTAGATTTCTTGAGGTGAAGCATGTTCATCAATTCTGGGTTGGACATGGCCTTGTATGTCAGGAACAGGTCACCTCTGAGCAGACGGTAAGTGACTGAATAGAGCTGGAGTTCCTTCAGTCGGGCAGCATAGGACATATTTTTGAGACCCTTTATCCTTTTGGTGAGGAACTTTTGGGGCCTTTCCAGTTGCTGCAGGTGTCGTGTCAGATACATTCCGAATGGGGCATTGTACTCAATCATTGGTCTGATGAGTGATGAGTACAGGGGACGATGACTTCCCTTGATCTAGATGTGAATCCCTTCATGATCAGGTGGGCAATGTAGAAGGTCTTCCTAACTACTTTGGCAACGTGAGTGTCAAACGAAAGGTTACTGTCAACCTGGGTCCCCAGATCCCTGATAACCTCTTCTGTGCTCAGCAGATTGCCACCTATGTGGTAGCTAGGGGTAACCTTGTTTTTCCTGAAGGGTATGACTATGCATTTTTTGGCGTTTAACTTTAGGCCATGGCTCTGGCACCAGTTATCCGTTTCTATAAGACCCTTCTGAAGGATATCTGTGTCAGATGTGTTCTCAACTATGGCACCCAGTTTGCAGTCATCTGCAAATTTTGTCAGCCATAATCCTCCTGTGTTAGCTTGTACTTCTGAAAAGTAGATGCTGAACAGGAGTGGGCCCAGGACTGAGCCCTATGGGACACCACTTGTGACAGGCTTTGAGTCTGACATGGCGCCAGCAACTCTGACCCTGTGGGTTCTGTCACTTAGCCAGTTTGCAACCCATCTTGTGACGTATGGGTTTACATTTAAGCTGATGAGTTTTTCAATGATACCTGAGTGGGGTATTGTGTCGAAAGCCTTTGCCAGGTCAAGGTAGGCTGTGTGGACTGCCTTTCCCTCATCAATGGCCTTGGTGACTGTTTCGAAAAAAATCAACCAAGTTTAAAAGGCATGATCTGCCTTTGACAAAGCCAAAATGGGTCATAAATAAAGGGGCCTGTTTAAAATGCAGCAATTAAGTGCACAAAGCCAAAAAAATTGGTAGGTTGTGGTTATAAAATAACTACACAGTTGCAGGACCTGTTTATTTTATTGCCAAGATTCTGCCTAGGTGTGCTGAGAAAGTTGGTGGTACATACTAAACAATTAAAGAGACGAGGGATGTCTAGAAGGTGCGCCACATGTGTGACTATGGTTGTTGCATTGTCCGGTAAACGGGCATGCTGGCCAAGCAATATGGAGGTTAAAAAATGCTCCTGTGTCCGCCCGTGTTGTTAGCAGAGAAAGCAGGAATCCGTAGAGTCTGGGCATGGGTACGCCTGTGCAGGCAATAAAAGTTGTATGGCTAAAACTAGGCTTATAGCTAAAGGTAGTAAGCTGCCTTCAAAATCCCCACTTAAAGGTATTCCGCGTGAGTGACTAAAGTTTATGCGTCCTCTGGTAGGGGTACACACCGAGTGGGTAGTGGAAACTAAGTAAAGCTAACTCCTATGTCCGCTCGTGTTGTTAAGGGTGCAAGACTATAAAAAAAGGATCTGAAAGAGGATATGCTTGTGCAAGGAATAAAGGTATTTGATATTGTACTAGTTCCACATTAATAAATAGAGTGCAATCATAGATCAGCAGGTCCGAGTTAAGGGTTGTAAGGTTGTTGCAGCACTATATATAAGTGCCGCAGAAGATGGAAATGTTAGTTTCCTAGGCAAGCAGACACCAACCGCAGCATAATACCTAGGCACATATGTGACTTCTCAGTGAGGTAGGCATCTAGACAGTTAGTTAAAAAATATATGGCAGCTGTTCAGGGCTATCTTAAGTTTCCCTAATGCTGCTCCACGTGGCAAACGCTAACATCAGAAGTACGTGGAGATAAACGCCAGCCAGTGACAGTAAGCAATTAGATGAGCAAAGCAGAGTATTTAAGAGGAACAAGATACGGCTTTGCAACAAACAACATCAAAATTCACAGTATCAAAATACAGTACTTACATAAGGTGAAAAGCCCAGGGGCCAGGAGCGCACAGCAGCCAGGGGATATCCTAGTAAATAAAGATGGCGCCAGGAAGGACATGTAGTGTTATGGGATTAGGAAGGATGTGAGGTAGATAGGGGACGGGGGGAGGGGAAAGCAGGTAAAAAACTGGGAGGGGCTAGAGGAGAGTGGGTAGGAGAAAGGATAGGGGTAAGTTGGTTAGAATGAGTAGAGGATAGGGAAAGGCAAGGCAGCGCAGTGTAGTAGAAGCAGGGAGATTGTAAGGTGAGGGAAAATATAGCGGAAAGTAAGTTAATAGTGTGAGATATAAACGGGTCAAGAAATATGGGAAGAGACAAGTGAGTGAAGCAGGCAAGGAGAACAATCAGTGGAATGCTGACTGATAAAGTAAGTTAGGTTGGGGTAGTTGAAGAATTAATGAGAAGTAGAGTGGAAGATTTTCAAGGAGGATAGTGGGAGATTACAAAACAAGAGGTGTAAGAAAGAACTATAGCAACAAGGCGAGTACAGTAGTCTGTAGAATAGGTTATTCCTGGGATGTTGGGATAGTCAAAGGATAAGGATTAAATAAGGGTGCCACCTAGTGGCCAGGGACTTGTATTATACAGTAGTATAAGCTGCGGTGGTGGTGCTGCTGTAGCATTGTCACCTCACAGTAAGAAATTGTCCTGTTCGATTCTCAGCAAAAGCGTCTTCTGTGTGGAGACATGCATGAATGGGCATACCTTCGTTGAAGGTTGTGCGTTATGCCTGGCAAGTCGGTACGTAAAAATCTACTGCCGATCATTAGCGGACCGGAGTTCCGCTGTGGCGACCCCTAACCGGGAAAAAGCCGAAAGATACAACAAGATACAACATTGTCTGGAGAAGGCTGATCGAGGGCTAGATAGGACACTCATTTCAGCTATGGAAGGTTGTATAAGGCAGACAGGGACTGTATTTAAACTACAGGGTACAGTGGGGGGGGGGGGTATGGCTGCTTACCTGGCTGAGAAGCTTTTAATTACAAACTATAGGGAATAAGGATGCTACAAATAAGCTGTACAGCCAGTGTGAAGAAAACACATACTTTCTTCCTTTCTTTCATGGAATAGCATAGGGGAACACTTATAGGGTGCTGAGACAGTTGTAAAGTTGGGAAGGGTCCTTGGTTGCAGGTGGGTTCTTAACTCTTATTGGAGGGTAGGCCAGTTGGAGTGTTTCTTCCTTTCTTTCATGAAATAGCACAGGGGGAACACTTATAGTGTGCTGTGACGGTTGTAAAGTTGGGAAGGGTCCTTGGTTGCAGGTAGGTTCTTAACTCCTATTGGAGCGTAGGCCAGCTGAATTTGGATTAAACTTGGAGTTCAAAGTTGGATTTATCTCTGCTTGCTGCATCACTGTTGTTTGTTGCATTGTGTTTGAATTTGGGCTACAATTTTGCTTGCTGCATTACACCTGGTGTGAGTTTTTGTGTGGATTTACTGGTTTGCAGTCTTTATCTTCTGTTCTAGTTACCCATTCTGCTAGAAAAGTTAATTTTGTTGTATGTATACAAACAAGAACATGCCCAATAAAGCCATAAACTCAAAACATGTATATATATATATATATATATATTGGGTTAGTCCAACTGGGTCAGAGCTCTTTTTCAGTGGAGACCTGGGGAGAAAAGCTCCATAGTTCAAACAAGAATTAAGTATACAAAGTACATAGGTTACTATAAATTACTTTGTAGTCATATAAATAAGTAATAATTTTATATATATATATATATATATATATATATATATATATATGCATGCACACACATATTATATAAACATAAATACACATGCACATGAGCACCAGGTTTTAGAGGCAAGATCAGCACACATATATTAGAGTTAGTATTTATCACTGCTCCACATGATTTTTAGTCAGTTTATCAGTTGCTGCACTACTCAGAAAAGTGAGATGTCCCTCTACTTACTCATTTTCATTTACAATACCACTCAAATCCAGTCACAATTTGTCCATATAAATCCACTGATCATTCAAAAATTGGACTGGGATCAAGTAACTCCTCATCATGTGTAACGTCCTTTAAAAGTTCAACTTTGTCCCTGCACTCCAGTTTTTCTCTTTTCAGTTCTCCTTTTGCCATCATTTTCTCCAATAAAAACATCATCAAGCCCTCCAGATGAAATACCATTGATCAAAACAGCTTTTCCAGTTGATTCCATTACTCCTTGTGTTGATAGCTTACTATTTCGTTACCTACATCACATACTACCAGCATTCCATATATTACAATCATGTCTTTTTCCCAACAGCCTTTGCCCTTAGAGAGGTGAAGAATGGTGCCGTAACCAAATACCCCCTAGTCAGTAAGAGCACCACCTCTAGTCTACCATAAAAATATGCCATATGCCTTGTGGCACTAATCTGGTCAACAAAACATAAACAAACAACTGAATACATGAAATTATTAGGAACGACACTATATACTTTTTTTTCTAATGTACAGTCTTTGTTCATATATTTTTATTACAGTTAAAGAAAGAAAGAAAAAAGTTCTATTAAATGTATATAAAAATATGCTGCCAACAACCTTGAGCACCAATATGTTCTCTGAAATGGAGCTTTTTTAGTCTAAATGCAGCACACAACAGGACCAGCACCTGATGTGATCTACAACACCAGTGTAGAGTACTGATGTCTGTTAGCATAAAAAAAGAACTAGAGATATAGAGGCAAAAACCCAAAGCTTGACATAATCTTTAATGACAAAATCACTAAATTACTGGAGACAGATGCCTGATAGGATTGAAAAAAGGCTGTATAATTCAAATATTACTGTAATGCATAAAAGGGGATCCACCAAGTGCCAGATTTGGTGTCTGAAATGATATTTGTTGACCAATATCATTACTGACATCTGACTAAAATGAATGCTAGATATATATAAACAAAGCTCTAGAACCAAAATGGAGCAATAAGGTAACCTAAAGCTATGTAGCAATTTTGAAAATTAGTTCAGTGAGTTTCCAAGTGGTATCTAGACATAACCAAGACAGCCATATTCAGGGTGTACAAAATAGAAATGATTTAAAAAAAATGAAGCAGGATTCATCAATAATGCAAACCTGGACAGCCATCATCTGGTGATTTTCTGAACTAGACCATGATGTAGTAAGTAAGGTGAAGAAATAGTGTGCTACCCAGAATTCAAAAATGAAGTAAGCTATATTACATTTATCAGATGGAAGAAGAAAAACAAGTCAGTTTAGTCTACCTTTTTAAGTGCCTTAACTTTCAACCTCCCTCCCATCTTTATCATCTCCCAAACCATTTTTTTTTCATTTATCCCATGCCCTCTTTTTTAAAAACACCTTTATTGATTTATCACTTGTGACATAGGCAAATTTACACTGATATAAATGTAATAAATTAAGAAGTTCATGTTTACAAACATCATATTTTATGTGCAACATTACATAAATTATTCAATTCCTGCCCTTTTGTAGCAAGAAACATCTTTATTAAACCATCACTTATGACATGGGTTGTGATGACCCACCACTGGACCAGTAATCAAGGAGCCTCAATCCTCACTGCTGGTACCAGTGGGGGACGTACACTGGGAGGATGACAGGTACACACACAGTATTTCCAGATGCAGCTCTCTGCATCAAGTGCAATTTACCTTAAGAGCACACAGAGACCACAGACAGTCTGGGGCTGGTTTCTTCTTCTTTCTCCAGATCTCCAATAAGACTCCATACTGGCACAGCTATAGAGTTGAGATCTCAGCTGGTGGCTAAACCAAGACCTCCAGCACCCTCTCTGTCCAACCAATGCTTTGTGTCCCTACACAAATAGCTGACACACACACTCTGAGGTTTGATTTAATTTACACACACAAACACACACCAATCAAACACGCAATCAGGCGCACACGTGTGAGCACACGCACACACACGCAGGCATAAGTGCGCGCACACACGTGCAGATACACACATTCATGCAGATACACACATACGTGCGCACACACACACATGCGCACACACACACATATGCACACACACATATGCGCACGGGCACACACACACACACACACACACACACACACACACACACACACACACATGGGAAAGGCTGGCACAGGTTTACTTACTCTGCCCCCTTTATCCCAGACAATAACGTAGTTATCACTACCACCAGCCAACTCCTTATCAGGTACTTTAAGGCCCTTAACAAAGGATGCCCAACCTTACTGTGTAATATTACTATTAATACAAATGGTAGTTTGACCAAGAGTAAGGCTATCAGGAGTGGCCCCCACAGAGTCACCAAATAAATATGCAAGTACTCTCAAAACTTAAATATCTCTAGACAGATTAGCCACAATGAAAAGTTTAAATATATTTAATAAACAACAAAACAAGAAAATACTCAGTATATAATCACAGCGACAAGAGTTCAAAACCACAGGAAATATTTCAAACAACACTGCAGGAAGTCTCAAATAAATAAAGAAAAATATCTAAACTAAGCTTTGCTATATTCCTGACTATATCTAAGAGAGTTACTATACCCTAGAAACTTACTTACAGAGCAATGCAGATGTGGTGAATAGTTCTTCTAGTTGTTGTCAGGTCCAAAACAATACAGAATGCTGCATCTCTCTCTCAGAGGTTTCTCAAATTAATATCTCAAATATTACTGCTGGGATAGCTTGCTGAATGACATCATTTCTTATCATCTGACTCTATCTCAGGTGAAACCCCACTGCTGGAAGCCAGCAGTATTTAGCATCTTCCTGTGAAAATACATAGACCTCAGATCATTAACAGATGCTAGAAGTCAAAACTTCTTCTTTTGGGTGTTCCCATTAGGGGTCGCCATAGTGGATCACCTGTTTCCATTTCTGTTAGTCCACTTTAAAGACAATACAAAAAACTCCCTAGTACACACATTGTCTCTAGCTGCCATAAAGTAATTTAATTTCAGCTAATTTTCTGAAGTTAACCTCCTGTATTCCAGTTTACACTGTGAAAATATATACATTTAAACAGTTACAATAGTGTATGTATACTTCTATTCTCTTCCAGAATGGCACACTGTGGACACATCTTTAAACACAAGCATTTTGCAAATACCCTTTTCAGCACACATGTCTGTATAAACAAGTTTGATACATACACCATAAAGTTATAATACATTTGTAACACAAGCATCTTACACAAATCATTTTACAATTCACCAATGACATAATTTACAAAATTCCTGATAGCTGTGCTGGCAGTATCTCCTGTCATCACACAGGTAATCGTACATTTATATAAATGAAAAAAAAAACATCACCGACACAAGCCTAGCTGCAAGCATTTCATATCACAAACTATAATGACACACTCCCCATTACAAATATTATACATCACTTATATCTATCCAATAAGCTGCGGTGGTGCAGCGGTAGCATTGTCACCTCACAGCAAAAGGTTCTCCCGTTCGATTCTCGGCTGGAGCGCCTTCTGTGTGGAGTCTGCATGTCCTCCCCACGGTCGAGTAGCTTTCGAAAGACATGTGTGAATGGGCATGCCTTCGTTGAAGGTTAGGCGTCGAGCTGGCACCTCGGCACCGTAAAAATCTACTGCCAGTCATTAGTGGACCGGAGTTCCACTGTGGCGACCCCTAACTGGGAAAAGCTGAAAGAAAAACAACAACGACGACAACAACAACGTATATCTATCCAATCATTTTCAGTTAAACATTGCATATCTCATTTAAGTCCCGCCTTCTTTTAAATCTCATTCCTCCCCTGCATATATTATTCCCGCATTTCATATTTTTCCTATGTAGTTTGCTCCTATCCTTTTCTAAATACCTCAATTCCAGTTGTTTTATCTGTTACTATATTCACTACTTTTAGTATAGCTGGATTAGATTTTGATTTCCATTTTCTAGTAATTGCTTTTTTTGGCAGCCACCATAATTAGACACAGCAAGGCCATACCATGTCTAGGCAATTCCAATTCTGTATCATAGCTCAGAAAAATCATCTCCCTTGTCACACCAATCTGTCCACCCAACATCTCAGACAGTACATCTCGTAAGAAGCCTTAAAGTGGGCCAACTCACTGCACTCCCAGAAAATATGTTCACAATTGCCTCTTTCTTCCCTGTCGCACATCCAACATTTGCTGTCGACCTGAGGAAAAATTCTCTGGAGACTATTTGGGGTACAAAAATATCTATGTAAACATTTCCAAGCAAAAATCCTAAATTTCTAGATTTATTTTTGCATATTTGGTAGACATACATACATATATCCTCCCATTCTTTCTTTGTGAATTGCTTATCCAACCTCTCTTCCCAATCCTTTCTAACCTGCTTTGATTGATTCTTATACTTGTGCAATATTTATATGCTCTACTAATTATTCCTTTTTTAATGGCAGCTTCCATTTTAGAGTCTACTGAAAACTCTACCAGTGCTGGTCTTTTGTTTAGGAGCCCCCACCCATTTCTTTCTCTTTCCCTATACTTTGATATCAGTCCTTGATAAGGAAGGCAATCTCTAACCTGCAGTCCAAGAAATTCTTGGCGTGTTCCCATTCTATTATCTTTCCACTCTTGTTAGTTGCACCCAATACCTTGGTTCCTTTGCCAGTTTTCTCCAATAAATTCTGGCCCCTATTGTCTATATCCCTAAATACAGCCATCCTTATTGGCATAATCTCCTTTCTCCATTCCTGTCTTGATTTAGTTCTTAGGATACCTTCTGCTACTTTAGAAATGTAATATTCTCTATGACTGTTGTTATTCTCCTTAAAGGCCTGCATCCAAAATCCCAGTCTCTCCTTGCTTCTTGAGCCCCCCCCCCCCATTTCATTATCATCCCTTTCCCTTTGTATTATAGCATTCTGCTTGTGCTATGTATAGGATCCTTAACTGTGTAGCTCTGAAATACCCCTTCAAATCGGGTAATCCCAATCTGCCCTGTTCTACTGGAAGAATCATCTTATCCCACATTATTAACTCCCCAAGTGATGTTGACATCCTACAGAAAGGCCTCAACAACACCAGCGACTGGTGTCAAAACCATGGGCTTAAACTCAATGCCAAAAAATGTTGCCATCCCCCTTGGGAAGAACCTGGTTCCCTTGAATTACCACACGGATGGTAGTCCACTGAATACAGAAGGTGTTAAAAGAGATCTGGGAACACAGGTTGACAGCAACCTCTCTTTTGACCACCACATTGCCACTGTGGTCAGAATGTCCTTCTATGTGGAACATCTCCTTACTAAGAGTTTTGCATCCAGGAAGAAAGAGGTCATTGTCTCCCTCTACTCTTCCCTCATTAGGCCAATCACGAGTACAATGCCCCATTTGGCATGTATCTCACTAGACACCTGCAACAACTGGAGAGGCCACAAAAGTACCTCACAAAGAGGATCCTAGGCCTTAAACACTTGTCCTGTATAGACAGACTCAAAAAACTCCAACTATTCTTTGTCTCATATCATCTACTTACAGGCGATCTCTGCTTGACTTACAAAGCCATGTCTGACCCAGCTCTGTTAGAAATGCTACATCTAAAGAAATCCCAATCCCACACGCTCCAGAGACCTCAACCTCATTATCACAATCAACAGAACATGCTCATAACACAGAGACTGCCCATGCTATGGAACAGACTTCCCATACATGTCAAGCAGAGCACCTCACTGGCCCTCTTCAAGAGAAATATTGATGAGTGGATGGGAAATAGAAAATTCACCCCGCGGATCACTCCAGTGGCTCTACTCGACAGAGGCACTAAGAACTAAGGTTGGGTGGCATGATGCCAGGGTATTCCTATGGGCTAGGCTTGTAAAGGCTCCAGGGCCATTAGCCTAGTACACACCTATGAACAAAGCTTCCATTTTCTCAGTTTTTTGTATTATCTTTTGTTTAGTCTCTTGCCACATATCCTTAGCTGCCGTACCAGAATCATTTTAATCCACTCTTCTAAATACTTCATTTTATCATGTCCCCATCAATATGGATATTGCTGAACCAATGCATATGGGGGTACATAAATTTACCACTACTGCCTTTCTTTTAGCTTCATTAATTTTGTATCTCAAAAAGATGTGAAACTGTCTCAAAATGTTCCACAACACTGTAATGTTCTGGTTCCGTCAGGTATAAAACAGTGTCATCTGCAAATACAGCCGGCTTTTCTTGACTACCATACCAATTATATCATTGAATTTCTTAGTCCCTTACTTTCTTTACCAATGGTTCTAATTATAATGCAACTAACAAAGAGGAAAGAGGACACCCCTGCCTGGTTCCTCTACTCAAGCAGTAATTATCAGAGAGGAACCCACAAACTCTAGTTTTCGCCTCCGACCCCTCATATATCCTCCTAATCAACCTTAGAATTTTTTCAGGAAATGCAAATCCATCCATTGCCCTGCTCAAAGTATCAGCTTACTCTGTCAAATGCTTTCTCTGCATCATGACCCCACCAATAACAATGGTATTTTCTGGGTCTATATCACATAGTCGAAGTTTAAGAACTTTGAACATGGAATGTTTGAACCATCCTGTTTGAAGTTAAAAATCTTTTGACTATGGATAAAAAACAAAAAAAGAAAAGAAAAAAAATAAAACTGTTGTAAGCAGGGGGGCAAGCACCCCTGCTACTTAAATATACCAACTCCAAGATCGCACCACATTGAACAAAACACAAACCTCCCCTTGTGGAGATTTCCATTGAAACGCTCGAACTTCTGCAAATTCGAACTTATGGTCTCGACCATATGAAGTTCAAACTTGCAGAAGTTCGACTATCTGATAGGAACCCATATTTTCTTATATTCTGCTTCCCTCTGGATTATCAATGTTCTGTTAGTGTTGTCAAATGTTTGCCTCCCCTCCACAAAACCACATTGATCTATATCTATCAATTTTAGCATTACTTTTGCTATTCTTTTATCCGTTATACACACGAACACTGCATAATCATGGCTTAGTATTGAAATGGGCCTGTATGAAGCTGGATCTGATGGATCTTTACCCTCTTTAGTTACTACAGCTACCACTGCTTTCTTCCAGGGTTGTTGGTACCTCTCATCTTAAAATACTGTTAAAACCTTCCAGATATTTTAGTTTTTTTCCCCTCCTATCTTCTAAACATCCACAGGAATACCATCTATTCCTGCGGACTTTCCTGAAGATTGGTTATATATCACAATTGTTATCCCATCTCCTCCTATCCTAACCATTAGTAATCAAGCCTTATCTACCTCCAACCTTGGCATATTTAACTCTTCCATAAACATTTCAATTGTATCTTTTCTTGATTTCCATATTTATCTGTTTTATACAGACTTTCATAGAATTTCTGAAATATTTTTATAGGTTCCTAGGTAAAGTACTAGGCTATCTGCCCGAGGGCATCTCTTAATACCTTTACAGGATATCATGCTACCTTCCTTGTTATAGGTTCCCTAAAACTGGCAATAGCCCTTTTTACTTTCTCTTGCCTGATGCATTGTGTTAAAAGTTTTTGTGCTCTAGTGTTATCAAAAAACAGTTGCTTAACAGCAATCTTTCTAAGCTCACGTATATTATCAAGGTAATACTTTTTCTGCTTAGCATTCTGCAGTTGAGCCTCTTCTTGTTCTATGATATTCCCCATATTCTGCAATACTATAACACTTGTCAGTCCCTCTAAATAATTCTAGTTACTTCTTAACCATAGCTCCCTTTCTTTTATTTCTGTCCTAGTTTAAATTTCACCTTAATTTTATCCCAATCCCTAACCATATACTCAGAAGTAATTTCAATCCTCTCGAATAGCTCCTGAATAATCTCCACTACCCATTCCTTAAATTCTTCTCTTTTCAACACATAGGTGGGAAAGTGCCAGTGCCTCATTTTTATTTCATTACCATGTGTTTTTATTTTAATTATTGGCACATGATCTGAAATAGTTATTGGGTGTGTATCAAGACCTTCAATTAAATGCACATGTTCCTGTGAAATGTAAATTCTGTCTAGCCTAGCCCAATTTATATATCTTGGGGAATAATTTGTAAATTACTCCAGATTCCTATTACTGAATTCACATCTTCCACGCCAAGTATTTTCTTTTTTCAAAATTCTACCCTACTTTGTTATACTTTGAAACAAATAAGACTAATCCCAAAGGGATCAAAACTAGTAACAATAAAAGAATATTCCGAAAACAGGAAGAAGAACTGTAGTTATAACACTTTAATCACGCCAAACCTCAAGAAACTAAGCGCTTTCACCATACAATGGCTTCCTCAGAGTTTGTTATACTTTCCTTTCTGGAACCCCTGACACATCTTCACTGCTGCAAATCAAATTCCAGTCCCCCCATAAGTAATATTCCTTGCTGAAAACTGAGCATTTCTCCCAGAATTTTATTAAGTTCCATTCTAGCAGTTTTAGTTGGAATATAAATACATGCTAGTGCAATCCTCCTCCCTTGCTAGTAGCCATTTAGCACTACCAATATCCCATTATCTTTATCCTCTTCTACTACTACTGGCACTCCTCTTGCAATTACTATAAGTACTCCTCTTTTCCTTTGTCCCAGATATTCTGCTGAATAACCATCCTGAAAACCTTCCTTTATCAAATTCACATGTTCAGTTCTTTCCAAGTATATCTCCTGTAACATAGCCATTTTCACTCTACATTTTAATATAGTTCACAAGTCTTTCTTTTTTTGTATTTATCTGTGAGATCAATGACATTTAAAGACATTACAGAAAGCATCATTGTATTAAAATGTTATCATTCCCACCTCTTATGTATAACACCTTTTTTGTTAAATGTCTAGTTCCAGCTTTTGTGTTACATGCATACACTGTTTGGCAGGTTGAACTTTTATATAGTTGTTTCTTGTCATATCCATTTGGGCCTATGTCACATCTTACAAAACTTTTTGTTTTATTGAAAGCCCTCAAACAAAAACAAACCAAGCCCCCAATACCCCTAAAACATATCAATTTAATACCAACACACAAAACTATGCACATCTTTAAATACTGAAGTTCTATCCTCTAAATAGAAAACAAATCTCCCAAACACACAGCCACACTCAGTGACTTGAGTTAACCTTAAAGAAAGGTTATTCATGCTAAGATGCATTGTGCAGCCTGTGCTTCTACTAAGTGCTAAATGGCTTTGTCCTATCTTTATAGCTCTCCCAGCTGGGAAAACCTGAATGCTTTCAGAAAACACTATCTTCTAGCCAGTTTCTCTTTTCTTTTTTCCCCAGCCACTCTCCACCAGACTGTATCCAATTTCTCTTTATCAGATTGTATTCAGGGAGACATGAAAACCATACAGCCAATTTCTCATTATCAGATTGTCTCCATGGAGACAGGAGGGCATGATACAAAACCACTACTAAGCATAAATTCATTTGCTAGAAAAAAGTCTCATAATATTCAATGTTCTTTTTCATTCACTTGCTTTTTCTTAATATGTGTTACTAAATCAGTCCAAGGTCCTTAAACAAGTCAAGCCTCCAATGCAAGAATGAGAAAAAGCACATTAATTTTTCTTTTGCATGCTCTTATAACCGGGCTTTTTTTACACTGCAGTGCATACATTTCCTAAAACTGAACAAGAAGAAAGAGAGAAGAGAGAAAGAAAGGGAAAAAAAGAACAGCCGCACCTATTTACAATCCACATTACACTTAAAAATAGCTGCGAAAACTTTACTTTACAGCATGCAAAGAAAACCATACACCACAAAAAATAGTACTATTAAGAAAAAAAGTTCTCTTTACTTACAGTTAACTTTCTCCCCTCTCTTCCCCTCCCCAAAGCATTGTCCAAACATTAATGACATGAAGTAGGGCTTATACTTTACAGTCCCTCAGAAGTCCAACAAATTCTGAAAAAGTCCAATATTTCCAGATTTTCTTGTTCTGCCATATTTCACAAATATAATTATTGCATTGTTATATGTTAAGCTATGTTATATGGGTTGGAGACAGTGGCACTGAAGAAAAGACAGGAGTCAGAGCTGGAGGTGGCAGAGTTAAAGATGTTAAGATTTGCATTGGGTGTGACTAGGATGGACAGGATTAGAAATTAGTATATTAGAGGGTCAGCTCAAGTTGGATGGTTTGGAGACAAAGCCAGAAAGGCAATATTGCACTGGTTTGGACATGTGCTGATGAGGGATGCTTGGTATATTGAGAGAAGGATGCTAAGGTTGGAGCTGCCAGGTAAAAGGAAAAGAGGAAGGCCTGAGATAAGGTGTATGGATGTGATGAGAGAGGACATACAGCTGGTTGGTATGACAGAGCAAGATGCAGCAGAAAGGAAGAAATGGAAACCGATGATCTGCTGTGGTGACCCCTAACAGGAGCAGCCGAAAGAAAAATAATTATTGTACTGCAATCCCATATTAAGTTACTGCTTTATTACTGTTCATCTTCATCTCCCAGATGCTATCTCTGCTTCATTTCCAAAGTACTCTCAATTCTTCTAGTTAACTCTCATGCTCCCTTCCTTTTCTCCAACATTTTCCATTGAAACAGTGGAAAAGGATTCACGGGTACAGTCTCTCTGTGGTCTTTATAACCAGAAGACCAAGAAGCAGAATCTCCTTTTGTTTCACAGCTCACTTTTTGTTGGCAACTTTTGTATTTCATCTTTAGCATGTACTTAATCAAAAATAATTTTTGTTCCTCCGGGGAAGAATATCTTAAAGGCAGCTGGGTACAATAGTTTGAAGCTCACACCTGCATTTCGACATTCTCTGAAAAGTGGAATGAATTTACTCCTTTTCTGCCTGGCCTGGTGTACAGTGAGTAATCATTCTCTACAAACACTCTGCTGTCTCTCACTTTTATTTATTTCCATTTGTTTACCAGGAAAGTCTGACTGAGCCTAAACATAGCCTATTTTCAGAGGAGGCCCAAGGAGAAAAGCTCCACAGAATGCAGTGTTGTAGCAGTATTTTGCCCTTCTGCCACAGTTTTGTCAGAATCAACTGCTTCTGCTGGTAGGATTCCATCCTTGCTAATAAAGGCCTAAGTTGTTTTTCATACCCAGATTTGGAGCATACACATGATATGCCCTTTCAACTAAGAGAAATCTTGATGAGTGGATGGGAGATCGTAGGTTTACCCCTGGGATCTCTTCTGTGTCCCTACTAGACAGAGGCACAGTAAACTAACCTTAAAAGCGCTATCTTCTGTGACCTATTATACAGAGGCACAGTCAACTAATCTAAAAGGGTGGCGAAAGCCAAACACACTCTGGCTAGGCTTATAAATGCCCTGGGGCAGATAGCCTAGTATCAACCTATGAACCTATGAACAACCCCTGCTGTGGAATACCAGTCCAGTTGCTTATTTGTGCTTTCATAAAATTAAGGCAGTCTGTTCCTACCAGCTTCTCTGGTATAGCTGAAAATCTCAGGTTCTCTCTATGTGCCCCGTCCTCTAATTCTATAATTTTTTTGAAACATCACTTCCTGAGCAGTCTCATATTCAGCCAACCTTTTCTTCATTTCAGCCTCTGATTTTTGCAGCTTTATAACCTCTTCTGAATATCTTTTTAAAGCTTCTTTCATTTTCTCCAGCCTTTTGTTGTCTGTGTTGATATACTCCGTCAGTGTTTCTTTCATTTTAACCAAGTCTGGGTGCAGTTGTCTTGTAACTTCCTGTAGGTTACTAGAAGTCATATCTGGAGGTTGCACTGCTTTTTGCTGAATAGCTGCAGAACGTTCCCCAGTCAGTGTTTCTCCCTCACTTTTTGTAGCTGATTTTTTTCCCAGATGCTCTGTATTTCTCTTTTCCTGGCACCCAGGCAGTACACTTACTAGCCAGTTATGGAAATTTACCCATAAACTAAAAGTCTAGTGGCTTTCTCTGTTATGTTTCTGTTTTCACAATTTGAGAGTTAGAGTTGAGCTGTTACTCAATGTGCAGCTATCTTGGAAGTATCCTTATCCCATGCCCTCTTGAATATTTCTGTGGATTTCATTACCCCCCCCCCCCCGTCAGTCCACTGTATAGGTCCATGAGCCTCGTTGTGAAAAAAGTACTTATGCAGATCTGGGAAGTAGTTAGGTCCTTGTAGTCTGCATGCCCTCCTTCCTCCTCCATCCTTCCTGTTTAGAATAATCCCTTCCTAGGCTAACCACCCAGCATTGTGAACATTAGCGCTAGGTAATGGCCACTGCTGATGTGATACCCAGACACCCTATACAAAATAGGAAATGGGGGGGGGGTGACACTGATAGTGATTTCTTTAACCTGATCTTGTGACAATATATCCACCTGCATCTCTTATAGTCTCAAGGGATGAGAGCACTAGATTCTAACACTTTTGGCTGTATTCTTTCTCCTTCATCCTACAGATTTTTGGCAGCTTTCCTTTGGATTCCTTCCAACAGCTTAATGTTCTTTTCCTTATATTGCCTCCAGAAATGCATACAACACTCAAGAGATGTTCTGATGAAACAACCCAGCACTCTTTGCTCCTACGTTTGACCTCTCAGTCTGCTATCAGTCTGCTATCAGTACCCCTTAGTCCTTTCCTGCTCTGCTGCCATCAGTTCTACTCTTCCCAGCTGATATTTCAGTCCAGCACTGTAAATGCCCAAGTGAACTATTTTGTATTTATTTGTACTGAATCTCAGCTATCACCTTTCTGCCCTTTTGTTCAGTCTTTGCAAATATTTTGTAATATCCAAATCTTTTGTAATATCTGCTTCCATTGTCTGTTACTGCAACTATCTTTATTTCATCAGCAAAAGGATTGAACCTGTCCCCTACTCTCAGATAGGTCTAAGATACACAAACTGAATAGTACTACAGCCAGGCGGAGACTCCTGTGTTCCCTGAGTAATCACCTCCCTATTTTCTGACACCGTCTCTCTCCACACAGCCTTCTGTGTCCTACTATTCAACTATGAGCTATCCAAGTCCTCAGTCTTGATCCTATTCCCATCCTCTCGAGTTTTCCTGCCCGACTGCAGTGCACTTCCAAGTCAAAGGTTTTGCTGAAGTTCAGGCAGAAAATGTCTACTGATATACCCATCAAGTTCTTCTGCAACCCAGTCATAAAACTGAATTAAGATATCTATCTGTCTATATAGATATACATAAATAGATGTGTTTTGCTTTTTGATGTGTGTTTCACAATTTTAAGTTTGATTATTTCTGGTTTGGGTTCTGAAATATTGATGAAATGTTATATATCCATATATTTACTTATACAAAGACATACACAGATACATGTGTGTCTGTGTGCATCTACATCTATATAGAATGTGTGTGTATTAACACAGGTGTATGTGTGGAAAGATACAGATATGCATGCACTCACAAACACATACAAGATGGGATTTTTTTTTTTTTTTTGCTATTTTCATGCACGTAATATGCAAATGCTATACACTTCAGGTTCTTAGGTATTATATCTCAATGTTTTGCACACTGCAGATGAACATTATAATGTGTTACATCAGCTACCTACAGTGCACAAAACACTACATAAATTATAGTGCTCTGAGCAGCTCTACTGGCACGATAACTCTCAAATGTCCACATTTTTGCAGGATATCCAGATTTTTGCCTCAGTCTTGGTCTCTTCCTCATAAAATTTTGTTTTTCTGGAAAATCATTGAGGACTGAAGTCACTAAATAATTCAGATTTCATGACCTTCAGAAATACATGCCAATGCAAAAGCTATTATTCTAGAAACTTACTAAGTGTATAACAGCAATATTTAAAATCTGTCATATTTTTGGGCCATTGCCCCCCCCATTATTTTGCCTTTGTCCAGATTTCTTCTACTAAGAGACTGAGAGATATGACTGGCAGAGTGGGATAGTGATGCAGGCATGGCAACAAGCAATGCATAAAAGTTTCTACCTCATGTGCTATGTATATAAGCAGGGATAATTTGCATAATATTGTAATGAAGAGATCAGTTCCTGCATTGGTTCCCCTGGCAGGATCACTGTTGCATCAGTCTATGCAGCTGGCACATACTACAGCTACATCATGTTGTGAGAGGCAGGCTGTTTGATGGGTACTCTAATGCAAAACTATTAAAATATATTGTATGCAGTAATACATTGATTTATGCTGATGATGATGCACAACAGTTATCCAGGGCCATGGAGGAACATAGGTTCTCATTTTTGCTTGGTTAGTTAGTAACTTTATATATTTTATTTTTATTTATTTATGATTTAGGGCCACGGTGGTGCAGTGGTTAGCATTGTCACCTCACAGCAAGAGATTCTCCCAATCAATTCTTGCCTGGAGCGCCTTCTGTGTGGAGTCTGCATGTCCTCCCCGCAGTCGAGTGACGTTAAAGACATGCAGGCAGATGCAAGCGTAAATGGGTGTGCCTTTTTTGAAGGTTGAGCATCAGGCTGGCAACTCGGCCCCGTAAAAATCCACTGCCAATCATTAGCGGACCGGAGTTCCGCTGTGGCGACCCCTAACCGGGAAAAGCCGAAAGACATTACTAGTTAGCAATTTTATCCCATTAAATTTCAGGTTTACCTGCACTGTTTCCTCCAAGATTTGCATATTTTTGAAACGAACAAGATGGTGAGGAACATAATTTGCATAACTACTCTGTACCCGGTCTCCTCCTGATACAAAGTAGCGTATGTACACATTCCCTACATTTAAGGGTATTTTGTGAACTGCATAAGGCTATGCTATGTGGTTTCTACCACACACTAACATTACAAGATTGCTGACTACATCTGCGAATACAGCTCATAATAATTTGTGTGACACAAAAGGTTGAAACAAGGAACAGTCTTTTAAGACACACACAAACAACCTTATCAAATACTATGGAACTGTACAGAGCAAGTGAAATTATTAAGGCATAGGTGATTTATCACAGGAAAAAATGCATGTGTTAACAGACTGTACGCCCGTTAAGCAGATATAAAGGTAGACTATTATAACACTAACAGATATGAGAAAAGTCATGAAGCAATGAACTTAAACAAAGGATGCAAGATGGTGGACAAAGAACCACTTCTATTCTTTTAATGTAGAAGCTTGCATAAGATATGACTATAAAATCAAAAGAAAGCACTGTCAAACATTTAACCAATCCTGTAGAACCTGTGCTAGGAAAAGGCCTTCTGCTAAAGTGCATGAAAGCTGAAAATAGTGTGCTTAAAATAATCTATATGTTGTTGAAAAAGAAACCTGAACATAAGCTACTTATTAGTGATACTGAAATGAAAATATATGAAGCAGTGAAGTCTGAAAACATAACTAATAAAGCACTGAGATGCAAGAGCAGACTGCTGGTAAAAGACATTGAGAATTAATGAAAAGAATGAAGAAGTGATACATTGCTAGAAGAAACACTGACTAAAGAACTGTGTGCACACTGTTCATCTATTCTAGCTATTAGTTGACACTACACTATTAGTGGACACTGCTGATGTGAATTTAAAAATAACGAGAACACCACCTGTTTTCAAAGAGTTGCGCTTTGGAGATGGGAACTTTCCCACATCTGGATCATCTAGCTTGTGAGATGGTGAGCATGAAAAAAATAAATTTATAGTGCAAAGCCAAACAGTGCATGTGAACTTTCAGAAAGCCATAAAGACCATTCAAGACACTGCACAAAGCCAATGAAATTATATCCTGTATGATTTGTTTACAGTGTTAGGAAGCTTGTTAGTAAAGTATCAAATCCTACTGTAGTGTCAAGGATACATGCTTCTAGAAAAAACACCAATAGGTCTCAGGACTAAAGTTGAAAAGGAATTAAACAGAATGGAAAATATGGATCTCATTAAGAATCAGTCAGCACCAACAAAATGGTGAATAGCATGATTAACACTGTAAAGAACTACATGATTTGTATCTCTGCTTATCTGCAACATCTTAATAAAATGAGCCGTTACAGATGCTCATATGTTAAAGAACTACTATAATAGGCATATGAGCTGTGCCGCAAGTAAATGTTAGTCAGAATGACGCAAGAGCTGTGACCTTGAAGAAAGAAAGTAGTTGCCTATGGGATGCACATTCACAGATAAATAAAGCAGATATACTCACACAGAAAAAGAACTGTTAGCAATAGTGTATGGATACAAAAATTCCATTAATATGTGTATGGTAAAGGAACTAGTGGAACAGATTGCAGATTGCTGCAAAACATCCCTGTACAAACCACTGTCAAGGCCACAGACAACATGAAATAGAGTAGTTAAGGAACAAATATAGTACATTTTTCTAGAAAATACATAAACTTCTAGAAGAACTAGATATTATTTGGGCAATTTTGTTGAGAGAACAAAAGAAAAAGCATTTCAGAGGTATACAAAAATTACTTAGAAATGATGGCGTGACAAAAAATACTTAATCCCATAATGAAGGAAGCACACCCAATAGCATCAGTAACTGTCAAACTTTGTATAAGAATCTTAATTCATATTTTCTGTGTACTTTATTGCCAACTTGTCAAGACTGATTTCTTTCAACATATTCAGTTTTAACATTTTGTTTTCAATGTTCATTTTTGCTGCATTTGATTACTGGAATGCCTGTCTGATGAACTGGCATTCCTGCCTTTTCCTGCATTTCTGTTGAGTTTCAGCTAACTGACTACATACTCCCTGTGAGGCTGCTTGTGCTTCTGCAGAGTTTCAAGTTATTAAACCATGACCATTCTAACACACTACTCAGTTAAACAGCTTGTAAAATACAGGATTCATATATACTTGAACTATGCAAATGCTGGGTTGGGTAGGGATCCAAAGAAATAAATGTGCATTACATTCCTGCAGTTCTCAACAATACCTTTCAATTATGGGAATCTGTGCAGGGAGAACTGGACATGTTTCACCACGCAGAGACAGCTGATGTAGACAAGTCTTGCTGTGTGGTAATGGGAAGTATATGAGGGTACATGTGTATGTTTGTTTGTGTGTGTGTGTGTGTGTGTGTGTGTATGAGTGAGTGGGACAGAGAGAGAGAGAACTGGATGGCTCCCTACTGAAATTCTCAGACTCAGATTGCAGAGTACTGACATACTGGAGAAAAAAAAAGACAGAAATGATGTGAGAAGAGAAAATATTGAACATTGCTCTTCTCATTCAAACTTGTTTTCATGTAAGACGTATGCTGCCAACAACCCACAGAACTTATATAGACCCCAAAATTGTCATACCTTAGAGAAAAAGAAACAGTCTGAGAACTGGCAGTCTTGGACTTAATATATGCAAGTACATACTTTTGGCCATTCGGTCACCACTAGTCCTGATATTTTAAATGTTGTCCATTGGCACAGTGTGCAAGTATGTCCACGAGTGTCTGTGTTTAAATGGCTATTATAATTCTGTGTGTGTGTGCATATGTTTCCTTTAAATGGAAATTAGTACCTGCGTGTTGTCTTCTTAATACCCATGTTACTAGTGCAAGTAGTACATGCTCCACTGCTTAGGCATTCCAGCTGCACAGAAGAGCAGTTTATAGTTACGCAAATTCCCTGGTAATGAGATGTTGCTCTTTTTGGAATATGGGTGACTATGAATTAGAAAATGGCACTACAGTGTAGCATGGTTAACCCATGTAGGGCATGCTGCCCTTCAGAGCCATTTAATAAGAATACTGGCTATAATGTTTTTGCAAGAAATGTCAACAAAGAATAAATACTGCAAACTTCTGCAATGTTCAATGCATACTACAGAAAAACCTGAAGAAAAAAAAATGTCAGCATATTCATTTCCAGATCTTGTATACA
The DNA here is from genome assembly GCF_019279795.1 of Protopterus annectens. Classification (NCBI taxonomy): domain Eukaryota; kingdom Metazoa; phylum Chordata; order Ceratodontiformes; family Protopteridae; genus Protopterus; species Protopterus annectens. The sequence goes on along the minus strand of NC_056729.1, from coordinate 1,068,090,569 downwards.
GCAGACAAATCACAGTTTTGTTACCGTTCCAAAAAGCTATAATGTCAACATACTCATTTTCAGATCATCCATACAGCAGATTGGGCACCCTTTTTCAGTTAAAAAAAAAAGCTAGATTACTTGTCTAAGTTCCCTGAAATAACTGAACCAATAGGCACCGCAAATGCCATGTGAGCAGTGAATTACTATCAATATTTTCAAGACAGGGAAAACCTGATGTTGTCTTATCTGACAATGGTAAAAAGTACAACAGTTAAGAATTCAGAAGGTTTGTGAGAGTGAGAGCAGAGAATATCACAAATCCAAATTGCCCAAATTTAAGTGGGCAATGGAGAGAACTAGCCAAACAGTAAAGGATCTTATGAGAGCAGTATCATAAACTAGGAGGACTACCATTGTGTATATTTAGAATATAGGAATACTCCATTGCAAGGACTTACTCTCATATGTACAAGAAAAATACATCTGTCCTAAATGAGTAGGAAGATGACCAACCAAAAGCATCGCAATTGCTTCTGTTGCAAGAAAACAGGTTTAGGCATAGGTGACTAGGTGGCTGCCAAGAGTGGCATTTGACTGAGGGCAGCTTTCACAGTTTAATTTAATCAGTTAGTTAACTTATCAATTTATTTGCAAGCTAGTGAACAAATGCTGCTGCTGCTTTTGCTGCTACCAAAACAACCACATTTGGGACAACTTATAGGAGAGGTGCTGCCTACTTGACAACTCAGTTTGCAGGTTTTCTGCTCCATTACACGCATAATCCAAACAAATCAGCACGGATCTACTGTCTAGGTCCTGGAATGAAGCCTGCAAATTTTGAAAAGAACGGTGAACGACATGGTTGTGGTGGGGGAAAAAGAAACAACAGTCCACATCCGATAGTATAGTAATGGTTTGGTTGCAGCAGGTTAAATTTCTTTTTTTATTTTTTCATCCTGGTATGTAATTAAATATTATGGGCAGTGGATGACACTGCAAGATTAATATGCTTTTGTGTCAAGCAAACTGGAATACTTTAGTCTGGCTACTCTACGATCATGAGAAATAATGCCAAAATAAATTAATGAGTCCATTTCATTTTATATATATAAGGTGCAAACAATAAACAAAATGGCTATAGCTTCAGCTGGGTACCGATGCTGACTGTGGATGAAACTGATGGATCCTACTGTTGACTGCTCAAGTTAAACAGTCATTATTCTACCTTTGCAGAAGTGATGCATATTTGAGTGAAACATAGCAGCATATTTTTTTGTGGCTACTATTTGTGTGAAACAAATATGAAATATGTTACTGTGGACATTATTTTTTCACCACAATCTGACATTTGACATATACGTAGTCAGCAAAGTGGCTAGAATGCTGGGTACAGAGTCAGTCTGTGGATGAAAATGATTGTTTATAAATATTATGACAGCAGGGTCAATCACCACTATGGTTTATAGAACCAGTGAGTATTTCTGTGAGGCAAATGTGAACACTTTACTGTGAATGTTTTTTACAATTACAATCAGACATCTGAAGCAGTCACTAAAGTGGCTGTAAGCAGTGGATACAGAAGTTGTTTGCAAATGCAAGTGATTACCTCTGCTGTTTGATCATATTTCAACAGTCACTGATCTGGCTTGGCAGGAGCAATGTCACACAGAATGCTGTTGTATTTGGCGAAATAAGTGTAAAACAATTACTGCTATGGCTCGTGTGCAGGGCAGGGGCGTGCTACAGTTTATCTAAGAGCAACAAGGTGGACATAAATTATTTCACTTTCCAACACACTCAAACATCAGTATCTTTATTTATTTATTTATTTATTGACATTTGTTACAGGGTTAGTCCAACTGAGCCAGGGGCCCATTTTCACTGGAGACCCGAGGAGAAAAACTTCAGACACAAGTAACAGTATTCCAAAAAAACATTGTAAAAGTAGCTATGCTTACAATGATATAATTTCAAGTAGTTATACATTGGATACACATTATTACACAGTTTTGTATAAGATGTGGAAGAAGAAAAAAAGAAAAAAAATCAGGTACATAGCATCAAATAAGTTTGATATGCCTAAATATATCTACAGGTAACAGCTGGGAACTCCAGGTTTAGCAGTATTTACAAGAAACAGGGGGTAGGGTAAAGAAAGTAAATGGAAGTATTAGACAGAGAGGTAGAAAGAAATAAGACATATGCTTAGAGTGAGGAATTAGAAAGCGTGCATTAGAATATTAGGTAGGAGTTTGACATGGACAGAACCAGGTGTTTAGTAGGTAGTTTTGACTAATTACTGGTACAGTGTCCCAGCAAATAGTTCTTCCAAATCACAGTACTTGGTTATCTGGTTGATTACTTGGCAGTAGTTATTGCTGTCTGGGCCACTCAAGTTCTTCTTGTCTCTTTGCGGGTTTTAGCAGGGTGCTCTGGCTTTTTCCAACACCCCAAAAAATATGCCATAGCTGAACTAGCATTCCTTTAAGTAAAAGTGCAATGTGAGAATGTGTGTGTATGTGTATCTTCTAACAAGTGTGGCTTCTCAGGAGCAATATCAGTAATTGTGTGTGTGCATGTGCAAAAAAAGCTCCCGATTTAAATGCTGAGACTCAACATGCCGAGTAGAGACATGACCCCCCCCCCCAAAAAAAAATACAGAAAACCAATGAAAGGAGATGAAAGGAAAGATTCTTGAAGCTCACTCTTTTTAAGCTTCTTTATTTGCTGGTGACAAGCACCTCCCACCCCACTCCACCCTACCCCTGAACATATATATATATATATATATATATATATATATATATATATATATATATATATATACCAACTCCAAGACTGTCATACCTCAGAGAAAAGGGAACATAATGAGAAATGGCCATCTCAGACTTAGTATATGCAAGTACATTTTTTTGGCCATTCAGTCTCTGTGTTTCGGAATTTGCTCTAGTGGGTTCTAACATTTTAAATGGTTATGGAGAAAAAATAATTTGACCGATTTTAAACGTGGCACAAGCAATATGGGGGGCCATACACAAATCTTCAAGCTACTAGTAAAAAAGAACAATTAACAAGTAATTATCTTTCAAAAATAAGGGATAAAATGCACCCTCAAAACATCTAGAACCTCAGAGCTTCCAAGTGCCTGGGCACTGGACTCTGACTTTATAAGGAGATACTGACACAAGCCAAGTAGGGGGTCTTCAACCTCAAACTCTGCCCTGGGTCCCACCTCATCTCAAACCATCCCTGCTCAGAGGTACGCACAGAGGATCACTGCTGCTTGAGTGGCAGCTGGGAACAGTGTGACCATTGTTTCTTTTACTTTCCTCACAATCAAAACTCCAAGATATGTCACTATAGATGGGGGTGGGGTAAAGACACTGGGGTCATCATTTCTTTACTTTTCCGGACAACCAAATCTCAGCCAACGGCAAAGGAGGACATGATAACATGTCTGGCGCAGTGTAGGGTCTAGGAGCATTTTAACTTGGAATACATCACTGAGATCATTACATTTTCACAATCAAACATCAAAAATGTAGATAGCTATCTTTTCAAGAAAAGGTAAGGATGCATGACCACTTTAAGCTGTAATTTTGGTCATTTTGTGCTTTCATTTTTGTCCCAGTCTCATTAGAGGGGTATACAAAAGGTCAATGGTTTGGGAAGTAGGAGGAGGAGGCATGCTTTGAAAATGTATGACAGAAACACCTGGAAATAGGGGAATGTGGCCATTTGCTCTTTCAGGAATACACAGAAATTAACAATCTTGTTTTTTTTTCTGAGGTTGGGATGCAGACGCTATTCTCAGATCTATCCTTGCAAGTATATATCCTCTCAGTTTATTGAGACTATTTTGTCAGCTTTCAAGTTTAGGCCTTGGACACAACATATGTCAAAAAATAAGTCTTCATTTCTTTCTTTACTCATGACCTCTGATCTATACATAACTGGATAAAAGGAACACATAAAAATATTACTATAATTCACTCAGATTTAAGAGAACAACATGTTTTGCATCAACATGCATTTTTTGGACAATATGAAGGATGGAACTCTAATGCCTGAAATTTTGAGTGATTTACTCGCCGATCACATTTTTTCATGAGAGATGGGGCAATAATATCAGGCAAAATCAAGGGCATTTGGTGAAATCAGGGGCAGTGACAGGTATGCCTGACTCCTGAAGACTGCGATCTGGCTTGGCAATATTTGTGTTTCACAATGTATTGCTATTTTCTGAAATCAGTAAAAAAAAAATAGCATCACTACTGTGTGTGTGTGTGTGTGTGTGTGTGTGTGTGTGTGTGTGTGTGTGTGTGTCTATGTGTAGGGGTGGCTGCAGTGTAAGAATAACAAACTGGTTCTAATTTCTTTCACTTTCTATCAAAAATACCATTGACATTTCCATTATGCTTGTGGGGTGGTGGTGGGGGGGGGGGGGGTGGCTGTACTTTATTTAAGAGTAAAAGGTTGGCCATACTTTCTTTCACTTACCATCACAAACACAGACCTTAAATGTGATAGGTGTCTATCTTTGGTAGCCTGGCAAGAAGAGTATGTATGTGAAAGCAACTGTTCATTGCCATAGTGGCACAGTGAGTAGTGTTGCCATTTTGCAATGCTTTGCACTGGCTTTACTGATGTGGAGTTTGCATACTCTTCTTTTTGTGTGTGTGTGTGTGTGTGTGTGTGTGTGTGTGTGTGTGTGTGTGTGTGTGTGTGTTCATGTGCTCTGGTTTCCTCCAGCACCTCACAGACATGCAGTAGGTGAACATGCAGAGTACTTGTGTGTGTAAAAAAAAAAAAAATCACAGATTTTTATCTGTGCATATATACAACTTTTCCTGGATAGCAGTAAAAAATGCAGTTAACAAGTAACTATCTTTCAAAAATAAGACATAAAATACATCACAGCACATTCAGACCTATAGAAATTCTAAGGGTCTGCTGTACCCCACACCCAGGACTGTATATATGGATTTTGCAATGGACTTGGTAGTAGACTTCACCTTTGACTGTACCCATTCTAAAACTAGCCTTCTAAGAAGTGTGTTCAAAACGTTGCTGTAGCTTGTATAGGGATGGTGTAGTCATTACTTCTTTAATTTTTCTCACAATCAAATCTCAGAGGTGTGCACAGGAGGCTGGGGCTAGTGTACTCATTACTTCTTTTACTTTTCTAAAAGACCTTGAGGTATGCAATGAATGTTACCTTAGCTTATGTAGGGGCAGTGTACAGTCTAGGAGCAACAAATTAGTACATTACAGTTATCATTATTATTTTCACTTTCCTCACAATTACATATTAAGCATGTATATAGGTGTCTGCCTTTGGGTTGTATAGATGAGGAGTGTGGAGGCATACGCTATGCACATGTATAACAGCAGTTAATTGAAATACACGACTATGACCACTTCAACCTCTGCTTCCATTCCAATCAAACAACAGAGGTATGCACAAACACTGACTGTCTTTTTTGTGGAGGAGAAGTAGAGAGACAGGCAGGATTTATGTATCCTCTCAAACATTTGGGTGTTAGTTTATTGTCAACTTGTTTGTCACCTTTGAGCATTAATTCTTGGGCACAACTTATGTTTGGCTTGAAAGAAAAAGAAAATATGACAAAATTATTTTCTTACTCATGATTTTTGTTCAGGCCACCACTAGATAAAAGGATGGAAAAATGTGCACCCTATAACCCTTTGGCTCATTGAATTATTTCCTACATAGTTATTACTGTGCTGTTTTGGCTTGGTAAGGTGTGCTGAAAGGATGCAAGGAAGAGTAAAATTGAACAGTGACACTGCCTTTCTTTCTTTAATCATAACTTTTGTTCAAGCCAACATTTGATGAAAAAGTTGTAATATTTGCTAATGCTCCTCAGAACATACAGAAAGCCCCAGTTTCTTAAAGAAGCTGAAGAGTAAGGCAAAAAGTGAGAAAAGGAAGAAAAAATGGGGAGCCTAAGATGGGATCAAAGCAGGGGAAGCACATGAGGATCTGTGCGAGGGGTGGGGTTAAGCAGTAGTTAGGGGGGGGGGCACCGTGGAGCTCTTTGCCTAGAGCACCATTCCATCCAAGGCTAGTCTTGTACATATGGCTGTTGTAATGTATCAGGATTGCAACTTTGCAACTAAATGCTAGTTTTTATGTGCTACGTGAAATGGGCCAATGTAGTGTTGAACAAAAGTGTATGAAATTATAAGATAATGTGTAGTTACAGTTTCATTTGAACATACTACCCCTAAAACTCTGCAGCATAAACTAAAATGGTGCTTCCAGGAGGGGCCTAACTTGACACTTGGTGGTGGCCCCCAAAGTGCTAACACCATCCTTGACACGGTCTATGATTTTGTACTCTTTCCTATGTAGGAAGGGGTACTTCCGAAGAAGTGAGTACAACCAGAAATACTTTTGATTAACAGCCATTAAAAATGCCTATTGGAAAATGTATGCTATATATAACTATATCAACCCATCATAAAGGAAATGGGATTCTTTAAATGTAAGGATGAATTAATATTTCTAGCAAACACCAGAGGCATAGCTCTCAACGAATCAGGAACAAATCCAGAAAGAATCAGGGACAATTGTAAAATATTAGCACTATTAACTTGAGACATGGAGAAAAGAAAATGTGAAAACATTTTCTCAAGTAAAAGAAGTCTATAACCTTAACTATTGCCATTATTTATAGTATAATTCATTATTTTTTTTCTACAAAAGTCACCAGTTTTAGGAGGGGTTAAGAGGGACAGAGCTACAAACTAAACCTGGAACAGTTAAGAGGTATGGTAAAAATAGATGCAATAATAAAAGCTTTTCGAGCTTTTGACAATTAAAATACTTTTTTTTTTTCAAAGTCATCAAACAATTCATTTGAAAACGTACACAACTATACTGTGTTTTATTACGCGGATAGGCGCACGTCTAATTATTCCCGAGTTTTGCATTCCCAGTTTCGTAGGATATCCCTATTTTTTTCCATAATCTTAACATCTTTAAAAAAGTGAAGAAGCCAACACATTTGTTGAATACTTGAATCGCATTATAAAACAATATGTTTACCTTAACAAGATCCAAAACTGTTTTCAGGTTTAATAATATGAGCACACAATTGTAATTCAAAGCCACAAACCATTACTAAAACAACTCAGTTCTACAAAGCAATCCCCTCGATCTTGTTATATCAGTTTTCCATGGAAACTTGTTCCGCCCACGAGCACCGGGATCACTACGGAATGCTATTGAGGACAGCATTCATTACTATGGTTTTACAACTGCTGTTGTCTGCAGTTCCATTTTTTTCCCTTTAACTGTTACTGGGTAATGGTGAGTTGTAAACAATTCCTTGAAGTCATAATCCCTGCTGTCTGACGTCACGATTTTGCATATTATTCTCACTTAACGCTCTGACATTTTTTTTCTTTTAAGAGTTTAGGTATTAATTTGTAGTGCTGCTCCATGGACCTTTCTGTAACAGATACAGCACTTGTGTGGTGTAGGCACCGTTTGGAAGCTACTGATTTGTTCCTGTTTACTTAAGGAGTGTAAAATGATATAAAACTGGGACTTGTTGCTTGCTAATTCTGATAATAAACACATATTTGTATGGGAGCGTGCGTGTTGTATGTTGGGTATGTCAGGGAGTAGCACTGGCCTTTATCGGCACTGTCAACTGTTAACGTCCGTACTTAATATTTTGTTGTTATCGAAACAAAATTTTCCAGTTTTGCGCTTGGGTTTTTAAATAAATTAAACAAACCCGTGTCGGCGTTATACTTTGAGAAGGAGCCGCTTGCTTAGGGCAGATAAGCAGCCAAAGACGGAGGTAAAGTATCAGTCTTAGTTTGTTACATTACATTGAAAAAAAATGATTTGCTTTACTTGCTGGAATGTATTGCTCATGGTAAAATTAGTTTAGTAATACTAGTCACAGAGGTTTCGTATAATTCCCATTCAGCGTCCGAAAGAAACTGACAGTAAAATAAAGGGACTGTTGGCTTCTAACAAAGAATATGTTGTGATAGTTTCACAATTTTAATTTTTTTTCTGCCACAGCATTTTTGTGAAGAAAGCATTTCTCGAACGTGTGCTTTCAAATTGCTTTCTTTTTTGACTTGAGTACTCATAATCCGGCATAGCTGTCAACTCCAAAATGAGGAAAACTAGTCATCATAATGTGGAACAAATGGGTAAAATGTAGAACACATACTAATGGCTTAGTAACAATTTCAACTAAGAAGGCCATAGGATGGTTAAAATATGCTGGCTTTACTTATAAAGAAGATCTTTTAATAAATTAATGATTCATTTCTATTTACCATGGATTTCACTTAAAAAATAACACTGAACGTGTGGCAGAGTTTCAATGAGGAACTTTGAGGAACATGAACCTTTTAAGACCCGAAATAAGGTACGTTCCTCGTAATGAGGTACGCTTGTTGGCCCGGTATGGTCGATTAACACAACCCAACACTATTATTGTTACTTGGAGTTTGCTACATACTGTGCAGACTTTCTGTGCTGTCTCAAAGAATGTTTGATTGTTGCGACATTTTTTGTCGTTGTTTTGACTGTTCGCTGTACGGTATCTGTACTTTAAAAGTGTGGCTGGGTTGTTATACTGGGTTTTTGTGTTTGATTGCTGGTTGATACGATAGTAAATATTTGTTATATTCTACAAAGTAGTTACGAGCAGTCATGCTACAGTTGACGAACTGCACTAGAGCAGAAAGGTGAAGCAAAATAGTGTACTATTAAGTGTAACTCGTAGTGTGTAGTTAGAATAAATACGCAAATAAAACGTTACGTTTCGTATAGTTGTATTCAATTAAATGAAAAATCAAAAAGACAGCTCCAGTAGTACATAGCTTTCAACCAATTCGGGGCAAATTTCAATAGAATCGGGGACAGTCAGAGAAGCTTTTAAAAATGTTAGTAGCATTAACTTGAGAAAGTTAGCGAATAAAATAATAATCAATATACATTTTCTGATGCAAATGAAGTATTTTAAATGTAATTGTTTTTGTTTAATTTCATCAACTTTTCTTCAGAAGTTTAACCCGGACAGAGCTAAAAAGAGTCAAAATCAGGGACATACCTGAAAGCCATTAGTCTCCAACTGTTCTTTTCTCTAGCTCAGACCTATTTGGGTGATCATTGCTTGGACTGCCCTTTACTTTACTTTTCTATTTATGCCACTTCTATAGTTAGTCAACCCTCAGTTTACTTTTTCCCCCTTTTTTAATTTCTCCAAATTTTTTGGGTTCCTAAGTCAAAATACGTTTGCAGTTCATGAAATTAGTATTGTCTCACTGTTTGATGTCAGCCAAAAGTGTTCTTCACAGCACTCACAATGTGCCCAATAATGACTCCTCCTGTAATTCGTAGAGTTGCGTATGTGTATTGGTAACGTATCTAAATGTAGATTTTTTTTTTATAAGACTCGTTGCTCCTACTACTATTCTACCTATCTGGGTATCATTCTTCCACATTGCTCTTGTTTCTGCTTGCAAATCTTGATATTTTATAACTTTGTCTCTCTGTATGCAGGGCACTTTAGTCACTGGGTGTGGCAATTTCAATGATCAATGCTATTTTTTTTTTTTTTTTTCTTGAACCACTATATCTGGTTTTCTAACATCTATTGTTTGAACTGTTGGTAATTTATGATCCCATATGATGTAGACTTCATCATTTTGTATGATGCTTTGTGGCTCATATATTTCCAGTGTTTTTCAGCCACTTCAGTACCATAATGTTTGCACAATCCCCAATGCAGCAGTCTTTATACATTATTATGCCTTTCAGTATACAGTTCTTCTACCATTGGTATGTCACAACCAGCAACGAGATGTGCGATTGTTTCCAATTTGGTTTTACAAAACCTACATTTGTCTGTTTCTCCCACATGTTCAGTGGACTTTGTAAACCACTCTGTACGTAGCCCACTGTCTTGGGCCTCCAATGTTAACCTTTCATCTCTTGGTTTGACTTCACCTCTCCTTAACCATTACTGCATTGATCCTGATCAACATGAGGTTCTTCCAGGGATTTTTTTATGCCTTTTCCACATTTTCTGCCTTTTCCATCTGGTCATTCATCTTATCTTTCTTTTGTTTTTTTCTTGGCACATTTAGTTGCTGCCTGATTTTTATCTACTTCTGGTTTGATTTCCATTCCTGCTTGACGCCGATATGCTTCCGCTAGATTAAGCAGATAAGTCATCTTAGATTTATTCTCCTCAAGTTTCAACACTTTCTCTACATTTGGGTCTTGTGAGGTCAGCAGTTGTGTGGAGTCCCCAGATCTATACATGTAATCAATTTCAAGGAGGCCCATCCCTCCTCCGGAACGGAGAATATATAATCTTGGTTTGCAATGATTTTTATAGATAACTTTGTGAGCATGAAGCATCCTTCTTGTTTTAATATCTAATCTAGCAAACACACACATTTTGGGGGAATCAATCACTCCAAAACTGTAAGTAAGGGCAGGAAGAGCAAATTGGTTTATAGCTTGGATTTTGTTCCTAGATGTCAACACTGTTGCCAGGATTAATTTAAGTCTTCTAAGGTATTCATTCTTCTTTTGGCTTTTCCCAGTTAGGGGTCACCACAGCGGATCACCTGTCCGCTCATGATTGGCAGTGGAATTTTACAGTGTCGAGTTGCCAGCCCGGTGCCCTGCACGCACTCATCATTACCAAGTTTTATTTGCATTTGTTCATGTTTTATTGCTGATCGTTCATCAGTTCCCAAATATTTATACACTCCCTCTTGCTCAAGTTTTTATATCCCATTCTTGTCCCAAACGGATGTTTTCTTGATGCTGCAGTTTTCCTGCTTTAAAGGTTGCTTTTGCATATTTATAAAGGTCACATGACATTCTAATATCATCTGAAAAAAAATTGACCACCTGCAGCTGTGCTTTGTTCTTTATTTGCTGAGCTATACAGTTTTAAATTATAAAATTTTAAATTTGGTTCCAGTATTGTTTAAGTGCTTTTTCATGAAACTTTTCATTTCCTTGCCTTACAATGAAGTGAAATAAAAGCCCACCCATAGCTAGTTTTAGGCATCATCAGTTGCTGGGGGCCCCAACCAAAGTAAAGTTGTTCTAGTTTGATATTTTGTTACTAGGGATGTCATATTTCATATGCTCAAAGTGTGACATTTCTTGCAGAAACATAATATTTTGCAGGACAAACAATAGCCATGGTCAGTGCAAAGGAATGAACTTCATTTTTTTGGCAATATAAATGCTTATATTTGTAGTGTTTGAGCTGACTATGCTGTTTCATACAACATTTGGGTGTTTGATACAAAATAATTGTTTTATGCTATTATTAAAGACAACTTAGGAAGTAATGTTTGTCCTAATATTTCAGGACATTTTGCCATTTTTTTTTTTTGCTGGACACAGCTGCCCAGAGACTAATACAAGCCAAAAAATGAACTGAAGACCACACTAAGAATCCACGTAAAACACATGTTTATTGCACCTCTAGTGCTTCGGCAAACGCCTTCAAAGAGTATAAAACATCACATAACTTGCACAGTTTAAATACCCTACTACAACTAACATCAATTAATCAATAAACATTAAAAATGCTTAGTACTGCTTCTTCATCAGATAAGAAACCTCCAGTTACAGTCTACATTCAGACCCTGAGGAAATAGTGTTCTATTTCAAAATAGAAATATTCTTTATACAGCAACTTCTTTTTATACAAGTGGTCAGAAAATACGCCTTTAGCAATGTGTTCTAGAATAGTGGCTTCTAACCCATTTGGACTATAATTGTGAACCAGAAGAAAATGTTTAGCAACAGGGCTTTCTTCTTTATTATTTATAATGTTCCTGATATGCTCCGGCAGTCTAATTTTAAACTTCCTCTTGGTTTCTCCTATATAAACAAGGTTACAAGGACATTTCAACGCATAAATAATACCTTCAGTATTACAGCTATATGTATTATTAACCTCAAATAGATGGCCATTTATATAGTTAAAAGTTGGAACAATAACATGACTTGCATTGCAATGACCGACGGGTAAAGTTCCTAGCCTCTGCAGTCCTACATTGTAATGACTCAATGGGATATTTAAATTTATTGTGTACTAAAATATCTTTTAAATTTCTACTTCTACGAAATGAAATACCTAAAGAACTGGACAATAAATTCTTCAGTTCCATTGAACTAAACAAATAATTCCAGTAGTGTTTAACAATTTCTATTAAAACACCACTGAATACACTATATGTAGAGACACAATGCACTAATCTTTTCTCTTGATTTCTAACATCCAATTTATACCCCTTACCCCCACAATTATAAGTACCATATTTATGCTGTTCATTAATCACCTTATCTATAGCTGTTTGAATGCTAACTTCATTGTAGCCTCTCGATCTAAACATCCTACTAGTCACATTCATTTCTTTATAAAAGTCCGTGTCAGTATTACATAGCCATCTAAGTCTTATACATTTCCCTTAGGATAAAGAGACTAAGGTATGAGCTGGATGACCGCTAGTTCCCATCAAATACTGATTACTATCAGAAAATGTTCTATGCACTGACGTGCGTAAAATATTACTGTCCTCCAAAATCAGATGTATATCTAAAAAAAGTTATATCTTTGCCCACCTGTATGCCATCAAAAGAAAATCCAAATCTGTTATTTTGCATAACTTTTATAAACTGATTAACATAAGACATCCCACCTTTATAAATAAAAATAAGATCTATAAAACAAAAATAACTACATAATTTAAAAAAAAATCTATACGATACCACCATTGTAGCTCATATAAACCCATCATCAAGTTGGCATACATGGGGGCAAAAGATGCCCCCATAGCAGTCCCCTTGATTTGTTTATACATTTGTTCATTAAACATTAAAAAAATTATTATTCAAACAAAATTCCAATATTTCAATGATATAATGCGTTACTGGACTATCACCCAAAACATATTTTACTGCTTCTAAACCAAACTGGCAATGTATGTTGGTATATAAACTAACAACATCAACACTTTTATAAAAAAACATATCTTCACTCCATTGTATATTAGATAATTTATCTAAAAAATCAAAACTATCCCTAATATAACTAGGTAACTTTATTACATAGGGAAATAAATATTCATGCAAAAATTTCCCAATATTAGATAAAAAAATATTTTTGGGCAGATACAATAGGCCTACCAGGTGGGTCAACAACACTTTTATGTATTTTTGGAAGACAGTAAAAACACCAACTCACTGTCATCACTATTAAACTTTTTATCTTTGTCATATTGTGAAAAGTATTTTAACCTCACTCCCTTAGATATCAGGGTATCAAAATCATTCATAGCCTTAATGTATCCATTTATATTGCTTTTAACATAAAAGTATTAATATCATCCAGATGTATCATACACATTTTTATAATATTGTGCAACATTCATAACCACTATCTTCCCACCTTTTGTCAGATGGTGTGATAATAAGGTGTTCATTATTCGCTAATGCCTGTAATTAATGCCATTCCTTTTTACTCAAGTTATATACCAACTCATGCTTATGCTGCATAAAATCATGAAAAACATTTTCTACAGCAAAATTCAACATTTGAGAAAAGCATTTTATGTGTTCGTGTTGGTATGGAGGAATAAAATCACTTTTGCTTATTTTGTCTGTTTTTAACAGGCTATAGGCATTATTAACACATGTATAATCAAGATATTCCTCAGGGTCAGATACACAAGAATAAAAACTATTCTCCAAACTAACAGATTTTAACCAACTATCATTACATTTTTTATATTGATTATTAGCAAAAAAAAATATTAAATTTATCTTCCTACACAATCTAAAAATATCACACTTTAATTCATGTAACCGAGGTAACACTGTAGGTATATACTTAAGACCATAATTCAAAACTTTCATCTGATCTACAGATAAAGGCACACCAGAAATATTATGAACAATAGAAATATTTTCACATTCAGATGTAGCAGTTGCATGGTTTGTTTCCCCCACATCATTGGTAATACTGTAGGTATATACTTAAGACCATCATTCAAAACTTTCATCTGATCTACAGATAAAGGCACACCAGAAATATTATGAACAATAGAAATATTTTCACATTCAGATGTAGCAGTTGCATGGTTTGTTTCCCCCACATCATTGTAGCCAAAAAACAATGAACTATCAAAAATGTCTTGACAACATTAACAGTCACACTAATACCATTTGCTTCTTGTTATCGTTGAAACTGTGTCCTTCTCAATTATTAAAGTTCCCAGAATGGAATCTCCATCTTTTCTGTTCACCTTGTTCTTCCTGAAGCTGCTTGGTTCCCTCTCTGAAAATCTGTGGTTAATCTAGAGGGATTTTGAGCCACTGGTAATGCTGGAAATTGTTCTCCTTCACCTACACCATTAGAGGAAATGCCCGAAACATCTGAAGCAAAAGATACACTCCTAGAAACAGCTGATTATTTCTTAAAGGGACCAGAGCCTTTATTGCGATGAAAATGTGTAGGTTTTTGCCATAGAAAAGCATGGTTACTTTGATATTCTTTTAAATATCTTTTCAGTTTTGTGCATTTCCAATCAATTAGTTTTTTAAGATTTATCTAAGCCAATATTAATAGCTAAAAGCTTATCAAACTGCATAGATGTAAGTCTTTTAGATAAGTCATTATAAGCAGCTCTAATGTCTTCTTTAAGCTTATTTTGCTTCACACGATCTCTTTCTAATAGAATGGAAATCCATTCTAAAGTGCAACGGTGAGCTGCCAGTAACCATTTCTTAGAAAATTGCACATCCCTTTCATCAGACATATCAAATGGAGTAGAAGGACTTTTAAAGGCTCTTAGTCCCCTAGGTGTGATATCAAAGTCCACATATCTTTGCAAGCTTAGCAGATTAAAATATACATCAGTTTCTTTATGCAATAATTGTTCTAACTTACTCATTAGGGAATGCGATTCACCCAAAGGGCTGGAAGAAGGACCAAACTGTCCCACAGAGGCAAATGGATCATTCACTCCAGAATTTCTTGCTTGTTCAAGCTTTTCAAAAAAATGTGAAGTAGAGGAGACACTCGCTGAGACAGAAGTATTAACAGCGTTGGAACCAGCCATAATTGCAGCATTCTGATGCATTACAAAACTGTCCATAGTTTTTTGGCTACCATCCAGTGTATCATCCCTTAAAAGTCTAGGGATCCCAAATGAAGATTCATTCGCCATAAGAACAGACCAAGCATTAATACAAACCAAAAAAGAAAAACTGAAGACCACAGACAAAGAATCCACATAAAACACCTGTTTAATGCACCTCTAGCGCTTCGGCAAATGCCTTCAAGGAGTATAAAACATCACATAACTTACACAGTTTAAATACCCTACTACAATTAACTAACATCAATTAATCAATAAACATTAAAAATGTTTAATACTGCTTCCTCATCAGATAAGAAACCTCCAGTTACATTCTACATTCAGACCCTGAGGAAATAGTGTCATATTTCAAAATAAAAATACTACAGCAACTTCTTTTTATACTCTTTGAAGGCGTTTGCCGAAGCGTTAAAGATGCAATAAACAGGTTCTTTATGTGGATTCTTCATCTGTGGTCTTCAGCCCAAACAGGGGCTGCCTGGCGCAAAGAGGGACAGGTGCTACCCCTGTTTGTCACAAATTTATCAAACCAAGAACTGGTGCAGCAATCCTGTTTACTTCATAAACCATCTGGCTAATAATAACTTATAGGATGAAGAACCTTAAGGATTTAGGGTGGTCACATTACAAATGTCAAAGTGGGATAGTTTTTATAAAAACTTGTCAAAATGGGAGATTTTGCAGGACATACCATAACCACGACCAGTAAAAGTGACTGAATGTCACTTCTCTGCCAAAAAAAGTTCACTGCCATACAATTTGAGTTATTTAATATAATATTAAGGTGTTTCAGTTACAAATTGTTATAGGCAACTATTAGTAGAAATTTAGGAAATAATGTTTGCTGTAAAATCTCAGCACATTTATCATTTTTCATGTTTTTTTTGTTTTTTTTCAGGTTGTAGCTGCTCAAGTAGGGACTGCTCTGCATAAAGAGAAACTGGTGGTAACCCAATAAAGACTGGCACCTCTTCTCCTTTAAAATTCAAATATATTTCTAGTTGTAGTGACAGTGAAGGCATAGTGCCCTTGACTTGGAGAGAATGCCTCCTAGCAGGATTATAATATCATTGTAGCTGACTTCAAGCACCCATGATGCTGTCAGTGGGGGGGGTTGGTTGGTCATCCTTGACTGTGTGGGAGCCCCAAAAAAGCTGCCAGTTGTTGGGGGGGGGGGGGGGTAAGGAAAAGAAAACAAGCTATCATTAATTTTCCAATTATGCACTTTATCCTCAAAGTGTTGTGAGAATGATCCTATTAGGCTCCACCTAGTAATCCTGGAATGACAATGAGCAGGGTAAGTGGCACAGATTGTCAGCTCAGAGCAACTGATCTTAGTTTTTACCTGGGATTTTAAGAAAAACACACAGTTCTAATCTTCAGAGGTGTTTTCTCCTTTCGAGGAGTTTTATAAATAACAGCATGACACCAGATACTGTAACTCTCAACCTCTTTGCTGAAGAATTCTGGGCAAAGCCAAAAATAATGGAAGAATAAAAGCTAAAAATCAATAACACTTTTTAAATACTACTTGCTCTACTTAAAAGTTACTAGAGCAACATATTTTATATTGCACATATGATAGTTTAGATATGCTGATGTCTGGCATTACAATCATTTTCTAAAATAAGAAATATCTTTATTAAATTGTCACTTATAACATAGGCAGTCATATATTTATGCACATGAAAATAAACCATATAGACGTAATCTTAGTTGCAAACAATATACATCACAAACCATACTGACAGAATTTTAGTTCCAGATGTTGTTATATATGACTTGTAATATTATTTTCAGTCAAACATTACGTAGCTCATTTAAATCCTGCCTTCTTTTAAACCTCATTCCTCCCCTGGATGTATTGTTTCCAGAATTCCCATTTTTTTCTATGTAATTTGCCCCTAACTTTTCTAAAGATCATAATTCCAGTTGTTTTATCTCTGTTACTATATTTACTACTTCTACTACAGTTGGTTTAGACTTTGATTTCCATTTTCTAGTATTTGCCTTTTTTGGTATACTTTCTGCTACTTTATGAATATAATAATCTGTATGATTATTGTTCTCATTAAAGATTTGCATCTAAAATCCCAGTCTCCTTGTTTCTTGAGCTTCCCTCCTGTTTCATCATCACATTCCATTTTGAATTATACATTTTCTGCTTGTTCTATATATAGGAGCCTTAACCATGTAGCTCTGAAATACCCCTTCAAATCAGTTAATCCCAGTCTGTCTTGTTCTATTATAAGAATCAGTTTATCCCACTCGGGTCTTGCCATCTTTCCCTCCAGATAAAATCCTTCAACTCTTTATTAATTGCTATATACATCCTCTTCTCTGGTTGATAAAATGTGCCTGATCTGTGTATACAACTAAAGGGACTAAAATGTTTTGTTTGTATCTCTGTATCCATATCCATATAATGGAGCTTCCAATTTTTCAGTTTTTGTGTTATCTTAGTCTCTTCCCACATATCCTTAGCTGCCACACCACAATCATTTTTAATCCATATGCCTAAGTAATTCATTTTATCATGTCCCCAGAAATATGGGTATTGCTGAACCAATTCATGTGTGGATACATAATTTACAGCTATTACCTTTGTTTTAGCTTCATTCATTTTGTATCCCAAAAAGATGTCAAACTGTTTCAAAATGTTTCACAACACTGAAATGTCTTTCTCTGATTTTATCTGGTGTAAACTAATGTCATCCGCAAATAGAGCCAACTTTTCTTGACTACCATCCCAATTGTGTCCTTGAAATTTTGAGTCCCTTATTTTCCTTGCCAGTGGTTCTAAATATAATGCAAGTAACAAAGATGAAAGAGGACTCCCCTGCCTGAAGAATAAGAGAGGAACCCACCCACTTTAATTTTTGCCTTCGATCCCTCATATATCCTCTTAATCAACCTTATAATTTTTTCAGGGAATGCACATGCTTCCATTGCCCTACTCATAAAGTCTCAGCTTACTTTGTCAAATCCTTTCTCTGCACCAAGACCCACCAACAACTGTGGCATTTTCTTACATTCTGCTTCCCTCTGATCATCGATTGTTCTGTTAATATTGTCAAATGTTTCCTTTCCCTCCACAAAACCACATTGGTGGAACATATCTATCAATTCTGGCATTACTTTTCCCATTTGTTTAGCCATTATAGACATAAACACTTTTTATATTCATGGTTTAGTATTGAAATGGGCCTGTATGAAGCTAGTTCTGATGGGTCTTTACCCTCTTTAGGTGTTACAACTGCCACTGCTTTCTTCCTGGATATTGGTATTTCTCCTGCTCTTAAAATACTATTTAACAAAACCTTCCCGATATTTATCATTTTTTTTTTCCTCCTAGCTTCCACAGGAATACCGTCTGTTCCTGGGGCTTTCCCGTGGATTAGTTATACATCACCATTTTTATCTCATCTCTTCCTATCCTAACTGGGTGACTTCAACTACCCCTCCATCAACTGGGAAAACTACTCCTGCACCAATATACTTGGCCAACGCTTCCTGGAATGCATTAATTCCAATGCGCTGGACCAGCTCAGTCTTACCCCTACTAGAGGAATCAACATCCTTGACCTGTTATTACTAACGTGGGCAACCGTTGCTCAACACCAATAGCCAATTCCTCCCTGGTTAGATCCGACCACAAACTAATTACCATGGAAATCCACATCTCACCCACACCACCAGCAAAGGTAACCAAAATGAAAA